>NC_052514.1:10668907-10698601 GCF_014356525.2 Nilaparvata lugens
AAAAATAACGTATGGGTAGGGCTTCACCCAATGCTCACGAATGCTCAGTAGCTGTTGACCAATAGAGGTACTCTACTGCCGTGTCTTGCCTCGGCCAATGGCAGTGGAGCTCAGACTTTATTGGTAGACAGCTAATGGCCAATCGTTGAGCTTCAACCCCACTATATATTCTGATGCTCAATGTTCAACCTTTCAACCAAAATTATTATCTCAAACTGTTCTGATAAACTAGTGGTTTTGACAACATCAAGTCAATTATTTCATTTATAATAATTATTATCAAACATGAATCCAAATTGAATGCTGTTCATCACCCCGAAGACTAATACTGCAAATATTGACAACAGGGTAGACAGCCAGATGGAAATTTGATACTGTTCAAAAATTATTCGAAATATTATCCAACAGGTACTATTAAAAAAAATCGAATTTTCATCCATCTGTCTACCCTGTTGTGAGTATTTGAAGAAGCAGAAGTCTTCGGAGTGATTTAAATCATTTAATTTGGATTTTCGTTAATAATAATTATCGATCCATTGGCATTTGAATAAATTCAATGTCTCAGTAATTTCCATCTATATTAAATGTCTATATTAAATATCTAATTTGAATGTCACCACAACACTACCTTCACAAGAACTCAGAAAGTTTAATTCATTTCGATTCATCAGGAACATTGCCACATCACTAGATAAATGGATATTTTGATAATCTCCACTATATCACTTTTATTACAGTTGTTAGAATGTCTAGTTATGAATTTGAGTTATATTGATTGCTGAATTAGATTTCAATTTCCATAATGGCAGTTGGAACTCATCATGATTTCATATAAATCAATCATTGCTGAATAATTCTATTCAAAATGCGGTCGTTGAAGAGTTCTTTAAGAATACTGTGAATCCTATTTGATCTAGAATGTGTTTTCTTCGCTTTCCATCTACAATCATGACTGCTGAGATACGAAATGGATATTATGATTTTAGAGAAGAATGAAAATTGAGGAAAAACTGTAGTAACGGTGTTTATTGTTTTGGAGAATCACAGTTGGTGTTCCGTTTTTCCACTGTATCCTCCTATCTTCTCTCGCACTCTCTCCCTCACTCTGTCCTCTCCTCTCCTCTCTGTCATCTCCTCTCGCTCACTCTCTCCTCTTCCCTCTCACCTCTCCTTCCTCTATTATCCTCTCCTTTCTTCGTTTCTCTCATAGTTTCGGCCTTGAAGAAATATGACTGTGTTGTTTGAGCAGATTCGATCAGTAGTTAATTTGTGCAGTTGTGCCATTCCACCACAGCAGCCTTCGACCATCCAACTTCCTGACTGGATTTCCAAGTCTGGCTGCATTTTATTCCCAAATACAGACTCGCTCAAACTTCTCGCAATTCTACAAAAAGTTTCAGCTCATATCTGGCAGGGTCTGCTACAACGGAGAGTCTGATGCGCAGGGGCTTAAGGCTTGTGGCCTCGCAAAGTTGTAACATATCTCTCTTATCTGGCTCCTAAAGCCGCGTTTACACCGAAGTTTCAAACAAAAAGTTGCAAACTTTTATTGCAAACAGCAGTTGCAAACAGTAGTTTCAAATAAAAGTTTGCAACTTTTATTTCATGGTTTTATTTCCATGTTTCATGAAAATGTTTTCAACCTTGATTATGATTCGCCTATGTTCTGGTTCCTGGGATCAGTCCTTCCGAGGATGTCAAGTGTCGAGGATGTCATTTTAGCCGCGGCGGCGTGTGTCGTGTTGTCAAAGCAACGTAGGCCGAGACGATACTGGGTGAGGCCGTCTCTGAATTCCAGAGCTACGTACAGTGGAAACGACCTGTTGGACGATTTAAATAGAGATGATGTCGACCCTCTATCAGGTGAACTGAGAACGGACGGAAGTTTTAAAAACTTTGTAAGAATGACCAGTGAGGATTTTGAATATATAACTTTAATGATTGGTCACAAAATTTCGAAAATGGATACGAATTACCGAAAGGCTATTTCTGTAACGGAAAAACTAGCCGTAACCTTGCGTTTTTTAGCTACCGGAGATTCATACACAAGCTTGAGTTACCTGTTCAAGATATCAAAATCAACCATATCTTTGTTTGTACCTGAGGTGTGCGAGGCTTTAATAGATCTTCTGAAGGATAACATAAAGGTAATACGTTATAAGTAGACTATACATAGCCTATATTTGTTATTTTGACAGCCATTTTTAAATAATATAATATAAAATATTGTTGTTAACACTCAGAACCTGTTTAAGAACCCCCCGCTCTCGCCCCTAAAAGGTCCTAGGGTATTTTATGGCAAATATATTTTTATAATTTTAAGCAATAAATCTACTACTGGTATTTCGCTTTATTTGTACCAGAAGTGTGTGCTGCTCTGATACTAGACGCTAATGCTTGTATTATAAAGTATTATAACCCTGTCCAGACAGGGTTACTGACACTTGAGTCGAGACAGGGTGGTTCGAGTGATCACGTGAGTGAGAGTGGAGGTGGCAGCGTAGGGGATGGCGGGGAAATGTTTCTGTTTCGTGTTTCAACGGCACATAGTGACCGAAACTAGTGTTGCAAACAAAAGTTTGCAACTCCCTTTGATCTTTACCGACTTCAGGTGGAAACAAAAATTTCTGTTGCAAACAAGGAAAAACTGTTTGCAACAGCGAAATGTTTCGTCTAAAAATGCGCGTTTTTAGAGATGTTTGCAACTTCTGTTTGCAACTCGTGTTTCAAACTCCGGTGTAAACGCGGCTTAAGTATTCGGCGCGATTGTGTGGAATCTCTTCACTGTTTCCAAGTTTTTTCCCATGCCTTTTCTCGATTCTTGCTGTCTTCAACTTCAGGAATTGATTCATTTTCTCATTTTCTTCGACTGTTCATAATGATTATGCAATCGTTTTTGTTGGAGTAATATTATTCATCCTCATAAAATTCACCATCAAGGATTAATCAATTTCCTCATCAGAAGATGAGACACAAGAATGTGACTC
The DNA here is from genome assembly GCF_014356525.2 of Nilaparvata lugens. Taxonomy (NCBI): domain Eukaryota; kingdom Metazoa; phylum Arthropoda; class Insecta; order Hemiptera; family Delphacidae; genus Nilaparvata; species Nilaparvata lugens. The sequence continues at coordinate 10,671,895 of NC_052514.1, forward strand.
ATGTAAATCTCATGATATGATGTCGCCGTTATCAGAATAATCATAATCTCTCCTCATGCAAATTTTCAACAATGATAACATGGAGCTTGATTGTCTCGTCTCAATATCACATTTGAGACAACAAAAAATTGTGCTTGAATAATAATGTTCATTCATTGATCAATTTCAATTTTCTACCTTAATTTCTGTATTATTGAAAGTGTAGTTTTACAATTCCACCAATTTTTGTTCATAATTTCGAAAGAAGCTTATAATTTACTTCATATTTCTTACATCTTACAATGAGAAGAATTTTAGAAGAGAAGAATTTCTTCAAAAAAGAATTTATTCTTCCATCTTCAAAAACTTCCAAACTTATTTCTTCTTTCTTTTTCTTCAAAAAAATGTTTTCTTTTTATCTTCAATGAGAAGAATTTCTAGAAGAAAACAGTGTTTGCACTAGTTATTTAATCTCACTTTGCACAGTTCCACATGTGTTTGCCGATTTATCATTTTGCAAAAGTTATTAGTTTAATTTCTCAGTTCCTTTCAAAGAATAATGGTTCACTCTCCCTTATTTCCAATCATCGCAATTAATAGAGTTTGAGTTTCCCATTCCCTCACCTGATTCATATTAATTTGGACTATTTTCACATTTTGTTGTGAAAGTTGTTCAAGTTTATCTTACATAACTCGTTAGTGACCAAGCTATCGTTTCCAACGTGGAATATACTTCACATACGTACTTTGATTACACCGCTAGATCCGTTTGTTATTTTATCACTGACGTTTATCCAATAAACATATTTTGTTTGTTAGTATTGAGTAATTAAAAGTGAAATTCATTAGAATATGATTGATTGAGCTTGTAGAGGAGGAAAATTAATAACGACGCTGATAGATATTTGCATAATTGTTTTAACTTAACTGTATGCAGTAAGATATGAAATAAATGGCTACAGAATGATGAATGTTTTTGTTACTTAGTGAATTCATGGAGAATAGGAAGCATCCGCCACTCAGCAGGAGAATGTGATTTTGGAAATGCTCCAAAACTGAGAGTAATGAATATTCAGGATATTAATGAAATTCAACTATCACGTTTTATTGTGATTCATGAGAATCTTGCAAATGAATTTCATACTACTTCTCCCGTACAATGAACCGCAGTTGAAAACGGTTCAGAAGAAATGGACCCTTGTCTTGCAAGAACAATAGGAACACTGTAGTAGCCTATCATCATTCATGAAGAGTTGGTGCTTATTAAGAACATCAATCATGTTTTCATGAGAAAAGCTTCTTCCTCAAATTTCCTTGTATATGCGATAAAAAATAATCAATAGAATTAGTAGAGTTGATGGTGAAGTTGTGAAATCTCTCCATAATAAGAAGATAAAGATATTGTCAAATTTCACTATGATATTCATTAAAAATTATAAAAAAGTACCATGGTTTCACGTTTACCAACGCATCATCAGTTGTACTGAGGAATGTACATGGTACTGTTTTAAAGTTTTTAATAAATATTATAATAAAAATAAGTAAGATTCTGAGAAAATAACAGATTATATCCTCTTGTACTACTATTAACACCTATAAAACTACATAGTTTTTAAATTTATCCAATTGCCGGAAATATATTACTTAATGTAAACTCCTGTTTATTGGGTTGTATATATATATAAGTTTGATACTTAATTAAATGAAGCATGTTACCTATTACTTGCTCTTATGCGCTGTTCTCATGACCGTATTTGGAATCCTTGACGTGTATCGTTTCATCCAATAACAGAGCTCCCTCAAACGTGATTGGTCAACAGCTAACGGCCGATCAGAAGGCCTCATACACTCTGTAAACTCTGTTGCTCAATGCTTCAGCTTCCAATTTCCAGTTTACTAGGTATTATAATGATTTATCTAATAACTAAAACTGATATCTTGAATCTCTTAATAAATTGGTGGTTTCGACAATACCATGTTGTTTAATTTCAGATGAATGAATATTTTTTTTATTGAATATGACAATCATGTACTAGGACTAACGATCACTTTTTTTCTATCCTAAATTAATATTCAACATTCAAGTCATTTTACAAAAACAATCTTGTGATAGCTTCTCCTTATTTTAAATTAGTTAAATCATTAATCACTGCACTAAATTTGATTTCAGATGACTGAATATAATTTTAAATTTCAAATGTATTTTCCGGGCTGACAAATAATTAGGTTTTTTTGTGTAGTTGAGAAGTTGATATTGTGGTAATTATCCATATTGAATGGAAAAGACTAAGAAATTGTCAAAACCACAGATTTAACTCCATAAATAAATTATCTTTAAAACTGTGGTTTTTGACAATTTCTTAGTCTTTTCCATTCAAAATAATTAGGTGTAATCCTAGGTTCAGTGCCGAAATACCTGTCATCAAATTTTCGGTTGGGATCCAATAATTCGATGACAGGTATTTCGGTACTGTGCCTAGACTTTAGCCCATATTTTTGAATTGTTGCCCTCATCGAATTTTTATCTCGCTGTTTATCCTGTTGTCAATATTTGCAATAGAAGAAGTCTTCGGGGTGATTTACAGCATTTAATTTGGATTTTCGGATAATAATAATTATGATTTTATTGGCATGAAACATTCATGTTTGCTTATCGCCAAACTTACACGTTGTATATTGATTGATACTTCGATTATTTTATTGAGTTGCTAGCATGATTTATACTTGCGACTTCATAGCTCATATAATTATCATACTAGTCAGAGTCAGAATGAAAAGTGAATGAAGTTTCTCAGAATATGGAACATTTAGAAGGTAAAGTCTGCCGGAAATTTATCGATGACTCACATGAGTCCCCTGTGTAATGGTTAGTCTCCAAGCATGGTAGGTAAATGGAAACGCATTACCTTTCACCTGAGTCTCCATTATGGCGTCAGTAATTAATGCTCTTCCCTGGCGAAATTCACCTTCCAAACTGCAATGAAAAATGTGCTCATTTTGCCTTAATACGCTCATAAATCACCATTCATTGTGATAACGTTGCTCTAGTTGGGGACGGGAATTGTTAATCATATTATTTATGACTGGTTATTGTCATTTGAAAGTCCGTTGCCTCCTCTGGATCATATTAATTCAAATTTCAAGTCTATTGAAAAGTCTCTTTTAGTGAAAAGTCTATGAAGTACGGGAATAACAGCCTTGATCTGACACTATCATCTTTATTCATACAAATATTAGTGGAGTTCATACAAATAAGTGATTTTTGTGTGATTTCATACAAGTGATTTCATACAAGTATTAGTGATGATTCATACAAATAAAGATGATGGTGTCAGATCAAGTCCGTTATTCCCGTTTCATAGACTTTGCATTAAAAAATTTAATAGCCTTAAAATTTGAATTAATATGATCCAGAGAAGGCAACGGAATTTCAAATTACAATAACCAAAATTATAAGGAGAGAAAGAATAAGGCAACCTTGTGCTATTCCTCTCCCAAATTAAGATTAGGTTACACATAGTCTGAAATAGGTTGAGTCTTGCAGATCTTCACTTTAAGAAATTTTCAGTCCTCAATTATTTTCACAAAGTAGATTTTCAAATTTAGATGCTTCAAAACCAAACATAAAATAAATATTTCACATTATCATCAAAAAATATTGATCTCAAATATTATCTTGAGTTATTTGGTTCAATGCTATGTTTAATCATTTGCGATGTATTATCTATCGATCGATAAAGAAATCTCAATCACAAAACTCAACTATGCTGAGATTGAAATGAACAGCACCTCCAAGTACTTGGAGGTACTTGAATTTTATGTACGGTAGGTATGAGCATAAATATACATATGGTATTTTAACTATGTGTTTGTTTTGTGTATTGTGTAACTATGTGGGCTCGATCAACTATGTAGATACTACGAGCTTGTTGGTACTAGAACTAAGTACTATGCACTTGTAGGTGATCAAACCATGTAATTACTTAGAGTTTCATTGTATGGAACATTAAACTGGAAACTCTATCCAAGACTGGAGAGAGTATTACGAAACCTAGAACATTTTTCAAATTATTATTTTTTTTTCATTTACACTTGCACAAAATCAGAACAATGATTGGGAGAGAGACAACAGAATTAATTCAAAACTATCTCTCCCCCGAATTTAGATAGTTGATGAGCAGATCTGAATAAGGTTATGGTACTACTTTTTATAATATTCCACGAAAATTTACATTACTCTTCGATTACTGGAATTTGAATTGATAACTTTGAATATTGAATATTATTGAAACTTTCGGATTTTTAGTGTTATTTCCGGCTCTTATCAACCCTTCGAAATTCAAAATTCATCAGTCATATCTCGAATACGTATTCTCTGAGTGTTAATCTTTGGTGAAAACAGAAATTTTAAACTTAACCTCACTTTGGACTATTTATGTGCCAAAATCAAGGAATTGAAGAAGTTTTGGGCAATTGCCTGTTTCTCTTTCCAAATATCGTGTTTGTGACTGTTCTAATAAATGAATAAATAAATAAACTCCAATATTCGATGATACATTTTCATATTTACAGTTCCATTTCATGATTTCTATACTCTACTGTAAAGTTATCTATCGATTAATCATGATTCCTCGATTGTCTGAATCTACGGTTGATGAGATCGATCCTAATTTATTTATCAGGTCAGAAAAATGCCGCAAGCTGAACCTCCAGCAACAGGTTGACAAATGTAGTGGTAAAAGCTCCTGCTACGTAATTGCAGTTTGAATCTCAGAGAGTAAAAAGTTTTCTCGCCATTGAAGTTTCATCCCCTTGAAAGCCATCGGCTGTAAATCTCGGGAAGTTGTGTTCTCGGCTACGTTTCCCATGTGTAATCCAAGTTGGAAAAACACGTCATATGTTACGGCTGAAATGAAAACGTCCAATTCGAGGTATATATCAATTCCACGTCTGATAACAACTTTGTAAGTGATATTTCCTTCGCATTCTGGTTCAGTAGGAATGGAGCATCAATCACTTGGACGTATGTTTGTTGCTTTTCGACAATTCTACTCGAAGATGGAAGATACATGATATGAATATACTTATGAAAGATGCATTTCGATAAAGATGTAGTACATCTATTTTGAATTCATATTCTGAATAATGACATGTTCAAATAGAACGTTGGACGAGAATTGCATAATTGAAATTAGAATAATCGAAATAATGAGCTTTCGCTTCATTGATTATTGTGGGAAATTGAATGTGATTAGATAATTTATCTGAATTGGATTTTTATTCTGGCAATGGATTCTTTTTTTTTGAATGAATGAATGACTTTATTTCCTCCTTGAATTACATATGTAGAAATTAAATAGTATCTTGGAAATTATTCTTGATTCAACATTTGATTCAACCAAGTGTATTCCCATTTGAATACACTTCTAATTGACACTATTCAGAGACATTATTTTTCGCCACACTGCACAGAAAGCAGCTGTTTTCCAGTCCCTACGTAGATCTGAAAGACATTGTTTGCAGACGACTCTCGTCTGACGTCAGAACAGGTTTCTTTCCGGCCTAGGCCGGAAAGGGTATCCTTTCCAGCCGCTAACATGGAACTAAGAAAGGTGATCAAAAAACAGCTGATCAAAAAACTTTTCATTATTCAATAATTAAAACATTTATAATAATATCATCTTATTGTCATTTGAAAGAATAAAAAGTATAAACTCAACCTCCCACATAATTGAACATCATCTTTCAGGTTATTTAGACAAATCAGAATGAAAAATAAAAATACTTGGACAATTTCCTGATATTCAGATTGCCTCAGATTTGCTAGAGCTATCACCTTCCACTTCTGCTTTCGGAAGTGCTTAGTAAACAACTATTCTCATATATATATTGTTTATTTTTGTGTGTGGCGAAAAATATCGTTCGCACCACGGGCAAAAATGTTTTTCCGGCTCTCAATCTTCTCTAGTCCTCGGCCTACGGCCTCGGACTTGAAAACCGATTTCGAGCCGGAAAAATCTCATTTTGTGCTCTAGGTGCGAAAAATACTATATTCTTGTCAACAATGTTAGTTGACTGATCTTGTCCTTGTTTTTTGATATAATTATCCACTTTGTTAATGGGAAGAGCAGCATGAAACAACAATATATTGGTAGAACAGGAAGTGTAAATGCAATGGGAAAGGAAGTAATTCGGGAGGAAATAAGATACAATATTATAATAATTATTTGGTTTGTGATTGGATATGATCTGCATAAATTGGAAATAGAGAGGAACGAATGAAGAATAATTCTGACCCAAGGTAGTTTACTTTTTACTGGGAGAGATTATCCATTTTCAAATTGTTTTTGCAAATCAACATATTTATCAGAATCACGACTTAATTTAATTTTCAAATTATGACTTCTCTAATCTCAATTGTTTATTAAAATTTCCTTTTTGTCCATTTCCAAATTGTTTTCGCATATCAACATATTTATCAGAGTCTCGACTTAATTCCATTTTCAAATTATGACTTGTCAAATCTCAATAAATTGTTCATTAAAACTTCATCACGTTATTCCTGATAACAGGCGAGGTAATAAAAATAGATTGATTTGCATCCATTCAACTTAAACTGGAGTGACGCACGCATTTAGGTGCGGAAATCCGGGTGAGCTATCGGAATTAATTTGAGAAAGAGGTGTGTACCCAATTTGAATTTTGTGATATGAGGGTGTGGCATGAAGGTGTTGGAGTCCCATGTTGTAGGCGATAGTGTTTCGAAAGGGGGTTCTACAGGGGGGGGGCTGGTTAGCTGACACGTGATCGTTATGACAGGGTATGAGGGGAGAGGGGTTGTGTAGCAAGCTAGGGTAGTGCGTTGACTTGTGACGTACATTTCATGACATCGACTTTCCCATAACGGTGTCACTAGTGTGACGGTGTGTCGGTGTGTGTGTGTGTGTGTGTGTGTGTGTGTGTGTGTGTGTGTGTGTGTGTGTGTGTTGTGTGTGTGTGTGTGTGTGTGTGTGTGTGTGTGTGTGTGTGTGTGTGTGTGTGTGTGTGTGTGTTTGTGTTGGAACAAGGTATAATACGGGGAGACAATCAAGTATACACAGCACATTAAGGGGAGGTGTGTACACTAAGGGGAGACCCCGTAGTGTCACTGCTCAATTTTAGTAAAAATCACTTCTACATGCTTAACCATGTAAAACGTAATAAAAAAAAATCTCCCCATTTTGTTAGTACTCCACCTAATTGGGATACACTCCAGTTTCCAAAATTGCCACCACGTTGTGCTACGATCGCTAATACACACTTCCACAAACTCAGTTTACGGATTGAGCATACAATGCGGGGTACTTGCATATCCCTGCATATCTCCATTGTCTCCTTCACTGTTCGAAGTAACTGGTTTGCTATGGGGCTTGCCGTGAATTTATGAATCAGCAACTTATCTCCTTTTTCGTTCAGACTCATTGAGTCACAGCTTAGCGAATTCATAGTTTATTTTTCTGTTCATTCACATTGAGACATGAGAAGGGAGCGAGGAAACATGCTGCCAGAATATTGTGGTACTGATTTTTTAGTTATTTGGTACACATAGTCTGAAATGATTCTTCACAAAAATACCCTCTGCTAACCTTACAGTGTTAAAAATACCTGTTTTTTTCTCCATATAACTCAAAAACCTTTCATAGTGAAAAAATCCAGAACTGTTTCCAAGAGAATAAAATCCTCTACAATTCAACGCCAAATTAGGTTCATCACAATCAATGGTGACTTGGTAACACAATTTCCCGAGAATTTTCCGCATTGAATTTGGGTTATTGCTAGAATGATGCGAATGGGAGGCTTGTTAAGATTCAAGAATAGCACGTCAGTAAGTTTATATTCTTGAACAGGCTTCACTGAGAATTCACTTACTGTTTTAGAGAAGCGGATGCCTCAAACTTTGCTAACCTAACATTGTATCTCAAGATCAGGATAGCCTATGATAAAATGATAATAGTCACTTGTAATTGAGAGAATGTCAGATGTAGCCTAAATGAGAATAGTCAATTGTATTTAGGAAGTCATCACACATGTAATTGAGAGTAGTGAATTGTATTTGAGAAATCGTCAATGTAAATGAGAAGATATCATATCATGAGCAGACATTTGAAAATGAGAAAATTTTCCAATTGACATGTCGTGACTCTTCTGTAGCCTACAGGTTTGATTTGAGCAGGAAAGGATGCTGTACTACGTACACAGTATTCCATAGGCTTTGTATGTGTGAAATTATTATTTTCAATTGTGACATTGAGGAGCTGGGTGGAAAAACGACCCGAGGCCACTCGTGTCGTTTTTCCGCAACACGCTTCATTCTATCCGCCATCAAATTCTGAACAGATTGGTACATAAAATGTTGTTGTATCTTGAAAAATGATTGAGTTGTGAAAATTTTTTGTTTGTGTGGCAAACCTGAAATTATTCAGCTGACAAGCTGTGAGCCAGCAGCCAGTGAAATCCTTATTTTGTTTTCTTACAAAAGAAGAAGCTGATTGATTGATTGATTGATTGAGTACTTTGTAGATTACTTGTACTTATGTAGATTACAGTATATACTGGCTTATACACTCATATACAATAGCTTACAATACAGCAAAATTATAGATGAATTTACATAATATAGACTAAGAAAATATTATTGAACTGTATATGATATGGAAAAGCACTTTGGAATAACTATACAAGATTATATTGTAATGCATCTACATAAATTGGCGGAGCTTTGGACATATCAATGTCCATTCTTCGGAAAGAATATTAAAAATATCCTCCCAACTAACTCTCTACCAAATGAATGGTATAAGAAGATCATTAATACATCCAAGGGAATCAATTATCCTCTGGATGATGAAAATAATGAAGAAGACGCTCCTGAAGAAGAATCCGATGCTGAAAGCATTGGGTGTATGAATTTCCCGAAATCAGAACAGTACCATGTAACATTCCAGAGTCTTGATTATGGGAAGAAACGTGTTCAAGAAGAAAATATCATCTTCAATTGTTCACTTCTAAATGACATTTTTTAGATCTTTATTACCTACTTATTAATTATCCAATATCATGAGCAATATATTATCATTATCACTACTCTTGATACGGGTTTTCATCATTTTATTGAACCTCTGAACATGTAACAACCAGGGTTATGGAAAAACGACCTGAGACAACACACCTTATATCAATTATTATCAGTTAGCCTTGAGTTACTGGCTAATTATGAATAATAGCATTGAAAATAGTATAAAAAGATCAATAAAGTTCAAATACTTGCAAGAATATTGCATTCTGAAGAAATAATGAAGATGTGTACTAAATATTTCAAACTCAATTTCACAAAACTTGATTTTCGACTCAGTCGTTTTTCCACCCAACTCCTCAATTATTTCCCCTGTACTGTTCACGAATGATTAATGAGAATCATTTGTATGTATGTATTGGCAACACGACTTTTGTCTCCAAACATTTGAACTTGATGAAGATCAAATTCTCTATGTTCACGGCGCAATTGAACTTTATCATCAATCAATTGAATCTCTTGATCAAGCAATTCGGTAACTCTCCAATGAATTTTGGGGCTCAAAAATATTTTTTTATTTAAAAACTAAACGTTTCATTTGAATATAAAATATATTATCATATTATTTTTTATGAGTACAGTTATGGAAAATAAAAGTATTGGTTTTTTAAAATCATTCCCCAATTACAACTGACAACTTTTCGATTTCAAATCGTATGTTCTCAAATTAGGAGTTGATAGTGAGCTGTTGAACGGAGCGGTCGCAGAATTGTTTTGCTCTCTTATCTCAAGTTTCCGGACGGGTCGTGCTTAATCGGTTCATTTAGTGCATGTTTAACCTAAAACGTTCTTTCGTAATAAATTGAATTATCAATTTGTTATTTATTTGTGAAATTATTTTCAAGTGAATCGAAATATTCGAAGCTGAATGAATAAGAACAGTATCTAACAATACTTTTCACCGGACGATAGTGCTAAGAAGAGTCCTCGTGCTAAAAGTTCGCCTGAGCTCGAAGAGATGGAACAGAAAAAGCGTGCTCCAGACCCAAGTGTTAAAGCTTCCGGTAATGTGAACTCAGACTTTATTGAATCACTATTTGACCGTTTTGAAAAGCGGTTTAGTAAGGCTATGGATGTAAAACTCGCGCTGCTAGCTACAAAGGTGGATTTAAATGGTCTAATTGAAAAAGTGAATAAACTCTCTGTCGAGAATTAACAGTTAAGAAATCAAATTGTTGCTCAAAAAATTCAGAATAATCTCATAATCAGGAAGAAGGAAAATTTTGAAAATAGATCGAGAAGTAACAATATACTTTTTCGCGGGCTGAAATATGAATGTGCAACAGTGGATTACGTGAGAACTGTCAAAGACTTTTGTGTGAGTCATTTGGGGGCACGAGCAGGTACCTGGGTTAATCGAGCACATGCATTGGGCAAGAAAATAGATAACGGGCCAATCATTGCGCATTTTCCGGACGATCAGGACATCCATTTCATCACGAGAAACAGTAGGAAGCTGAAGGGTACACAGTTTGTGATTCATAAAGACTTTGCTTTCGACACAAGAAAACGACGATCAAAGCTTTTCCGGGTGCTTGGCGAGTTGAAGAAACAAGTTCCGGGAGTGAGAGGAGAGTATCGGTTGAAGTGGATCGTTTAATCGTGAATAGTCGGGTTTTCATGCTGGATGAGGAGAATGGACTGGTCTCGGAGGGAGAGGATGGGCTGCAGAAGATCGGGAGCATGTTCGATGAGAGTGTGATGCGGGCCGTGAGCGGGAGCATGTGTGATGAGGAGGAGCGAGGCGGCGAGGACGAAGACCGCAACCGCTGAGATAACGCCGTCAGTCCGTGTGAGAAGGGACAGTTGAGTATAGTAGCGTACAATGTGGCTGGATTAAGTGGTAAGATTGTTCAAGTATATAATTTTATTTGTAATTATGATGTTTTTGTACTATTGGAGACGTTTGTTGAAAGAGGAAAGCAATTGTATTTTGAAAACTGTTTTCCAGATTACAATTTATACTGGGAATTCGCAGTTGGAGAATCAAACTGAGGTAGAGCAAAGGGAGGAAAGTTAATAGAAATTAGTGAAAGAATAGAGAGTTTTTGTAAGGTAATCGATGCGCTTGAGAGGAAAGTTATTCACATGAATGCAGGACAACGGGATGAATATTATATAGTTCCAATTTACCTGAGTGGTGGAGGAGACATGGAATGGGAGAGAGAATTCAATACATTATGGGAGTTTATGATAGTGCAAGAGCATAATAGAAATAATATGATTTTAATTGGAGATTTTAACGGTAGAATAGGAAATGTACAGGACATGTCGGAATTAACAGATGTAATAGAATTGGGAAATGCACTGAGTAATAAGCAAGAGTCAAAGGATGAGGTGATTAATATGAAAGGTAAGAAAATATTGGAGTTCTGTGAGGTTTTTAATTTCATCATTATGAATAGAAGGATAAGTGGAGATAGGTGGGGAGAATTTACTTTTATAGGCAGAGGGGCTTCCGTAATAGATCTATGTTGCATGGCTGTCGAATTAGCGCAAATAGTTGGAAAATTTTCTATTGTGCCAGAATTTTTATCTGACCATTTCCCAATTGAAGCTACGCTAATCACGGTTGATACTCTAGAAAGAGAGAGCACAATTTTACCACTCTTACCGAAGTTGAAATGGAAGGAAGCGAGGAAGAATGAATATATATCTAAACTCACCAATGCTTGTAGAGAAATAATGGTCTTCCCGAGAGTAGTGAAGAGACTTATGAAGTATTAAATAATCTTGTATATAGAGCTGCAAATTATGTGCCCCAACCTGATAGAAAGAGAGAAGGATGGAGAGAAAGTGGTTCGACAAAGAGTGTGCGGTTATGAGAAAGCGAGTGTTCAGCCTATTGAATGTGTTTAGAAAATCAAATTCGGAGCAGGTGAGAGAAAATTATATGAAGTTAGTGAAGGAATACAAACTGCTATGTAAGAGTAAAAGGCAAGCGTATTACAGCGATATAAAAGAACAATTCAGAAGAGTCAAGGATTCCAGTGATTTGTGGGCTCTGATAAAGAAATTCAAGTGTAGAGAGTTCAAGATTTCGGGAACTGTGAGTGCTGAGGATTGGGTTGAACACTTCAGACGAGTGTTTTGATCAGTTTGCGGGGTAGTCACATATTATGCGGCGAGGAATGTTGAAGATCAAACTCTTGACAAAGACATAGATATGAATGAATTGGAAAGTGCCTTCAAGACAATGCGCAACAATAAGGCTCCAGGTGATAACAGAGTTCCTGCTGAGTTTTACAAGAATGCGTCAAAAAATTACAAAGAGATTATTTTGACTTTTTCCAATGCCATCGTCAGAGGTGGACAGATACCAACAGGGTTTCCACGTTCAATTATATTTCCATTGCATAAAAAAGGTGATACCAATGAAGTGAATAATTATAGAGCCATATCTTTTATAAATGCTGTCGCTAAAGTATTTTCATTTATTTTACTGAGAAGGTTGCAGTTGTGGGAGGAAAGAGAAAAGATTATTAAAGAGAATCAGTGTGGCTTTCGGAGAGGTTATTCGGCTACTGATAATATTTTGTTCTATTCAATATAGTAATGAAAACGTTGAATAGACCTACAAAGAAGTTGTATTGTTTCTTTTTGGGCTACGATAGTGTGGACAGAGAGGCTTTATTTTTTAAACTGAGTGAATTGGGAGTGTCGACTAAATTTATTGCGATGTTGAGGAGTCTATATAGAAATACGAAGTCTCCTGTATGGCATGGCGTGGAGGGTAACTTAACAGAATACTTTGAAACCAGAAATGGATTAAAACAGGGATGCGTATTCTCCCCGTTGCTATTCACACTATTTTTGAATGATTTGAGTGATGTTATTGGTGGAGGTATATTATGTTGGGCAGAGGTCTATGTTTTAACTCAGATTTTCTTTTGTCTGTCTGTCTGTCTGTATGTATGTATGTAACGCGTTGATAGAATTCTATGAGATTTGGCAGAAATATTCCTTTTTCAACTGCGCGTTGATGTATTAATACACAAGGTTTTTTTCAAGTTTTGCATTTTAAGGATAATATGAAAAGAGAAGGAATCCCTCATTACTCCGACATCACTGTATATAATTGACCGAGCGAAGTGAGGTCTAAGATTCATGTCGACGGCTGTGCATTTCTCTTTATGTTTATATGTTGCGCATTCACAGCGATATACGGCAATATATTTCCATGAAATTTAACAGGTATGTTCCTTTTTAAATTGCGCGTCGACATATATACGAAGTTTTTCAAAATGTTGCATTTCAAAGATAATATAAAAGAAAAAGGAGCCTCCCAAAGATACTCACAAAGATACAGAATATCTCTTGCAGTTAACAGAAGGCTTGATGAACATGGATCTTTGAAAGTTGTTTTTTTTTGCATGCATCCACTCTTTCAAATAGGATACATTATTCTGAATTATTCTGTGAACATAGGTGTAGACTACTTTCTAGGATCATGTAAATGTTAGGGTCAAGCTACTGAGAAGTCATGGTGGGGGGAGTGAACAAGGCCGTCGTGTTTTTCTTACGCTAGTTTCACACGGCAGAATACCGTCTCCTGAAGATCATATTTCAGATCATTTCATATTTCGCAGCTCGAAGGCTTTCACAAGGGGATCTCAAATTTTCAGACGCGTTTGCTCAGAGTATGACTCATTACTTTTCTCAAAGTATTCGGATTTGGATTCAGCGACCCCAAATTTTTTAAAGCGTAAGTCCCATTTTCGAAAATACCCAAAAACAAGGGAGTTACAGCAGTTTTTAATATTGCTTAATATTGCATGTTTAGTAAAAATGTACCTACTAAGATAATAATACTTCTGCCTACAGGTAAAGGTTTTTAGAAGCTTTCAAACACTCTTGAAAAGTTCAAACATGAACATTTTAAAACATTAGGGGCCGGTTTCCGAGCTCGGGATTTAGCTGAGTCCAAGACTTTAAACAGCTGGAGTCAGAAATTTGGTTTTCCAAGACGGGGCGTAGTCGCAGTCATTGTCATAGTCACGTTTGAATTAAATCTCGAAAAACTAGAAAATTGAACACAAAATAAAATAAAGAGAAAATAGTGTAAAGTTTCAGCTATTTTGAATTATTCAGGAATGTCTAATTCCGTCAAGGAAAAACGTTTCCAATTATAGAAATGAGAAAATAAAAACTAAGACTTCTATTATAAAAGCTGACCTTTGGAAAGCCAATTTTCTGACTATTGCTGTTTAGAGTCTGGGACTTAGCTAAATCCTGAGCTCGGAAACCGGCCCTAAAAGTTCTAGTTTAAAAAAAAATTCCAGCTTTGAAAGTTTCAAACTTCAAAAGGTTGAATCCAAATATGGAATCAGAAATCATCTCCCATTATCACTCAATAAAATACGAGAAAAAGTAACCTTGTACAGTTAACTTCACTGAATTATTTACGTTGTCGGGATTTCAATTTTGTCATACAACAATCTAATTCATTAGGTTGAAATCGTTGAATATTACCATGGATTTCCTGTTGAATCATTGACTTAAATCTTTGCAACAATCAATAAAATCTATTACACAGTATAAATATGCAGTCAGTGAGTATAGAATGTAACATTCTATACTCACTGCATACAGTAGGCTATAAACATTGTGCTGATCTGAACAGTGAGTATAGACTGTAATTACATTATATTACTCTAACAGCTAACTGGATCTGAATTGATCTATTGTAATAATGTACATAATGAAATAATGTCTTACTATTCCAAGTAAAACGAAACTAATGTTTGTGTTTGTATAAGAGCTGCTGAGTGGATACTGCATACTGAGAAATTCATAAATGATCCAGACCAGCCTGGCGACTTCGATGCTATCGACACCGGAATCTCCTTTTATTGCTATCAATGAATGAATCTGAATTAAAACCATGTATTGTATCAACTATCCTATTATCGTATTGTAATTCGTGAAGCCTGTTTAGTAAAAGCCAGTTACATACACATCGATTTTTTACCGTCCTTATAAAATTCTATTAGATCAAACAGATGATGTTTGACAAGTTGCACTTATTCGAATTCATAAGGATGGCAAAAAACAATCGTACAAAAATCAACGTGCATGTAACTGGCTTTCGAAGACCCATACGATATTGTATAGAATAGAAAATATCGAAATAAGTGTTGCAGCCAGAACTTGTGTTAAGAACCGGTTTTGTCCCCGCTTTGTAAGTTAAACTAAACACACAATTCCTCCTCGGAATGTGGGTTTGAAGTGTACACACCATTTCTCCCCGCTTTGTGCAGTGGAAGTGTACACACATTTCTCCTCGGTTTGTTCAGTGAAAGTGTACACACATTTCTCCCCTTTTTGTAGGTTTAATGCGTAATTTTTTTTTCAAGTTAACAGAAAAAAAAGTTACAACTGTATTGAACACATATTAATATACTTTCTAAAACAAAAATTAAGTCTCCAACATGTGTGTAAATGTGTGTAAATCAGCCTCCCCGCAATGTATGTTCATTTCTCACCTCCCCGTTTGTTACCTTGTTCCAGTATGTGTGTGTGTGTGTGTGTGTGTGTGTGTGTGTGTGTGTGTTTTAATGTTGGTGAATGAGTGTGAGTACGTGAAACACAAAACCAAAAGTTACTCTTCTCATTAAAGAGTGAGAGAAGAATCAGAACAGGGAGGGGGAGATGTGATAGTAGTTAAAAATGATGAGTAGATTAGTTTTGAGAGGATGATAAAATCCATTGAATAATTATAGTAGCCTACAATAGAGAAAACATAGCCAGGACTACGAATATGGTACAGAAGGTACTTCTTCCACTATTTATATTCCATGATTATACTCTTTCAAAGCTAATACCTTTTTGAATTGACGAATAATATCAAAGAGAAGCGGAACGTTCATGGAGTGATGGATATCATTAATCTATAGAAATATTGGAAATGTGAAATTGTTGAAAGAAGTAAAATTGTGAGTTGAAGATTCATGCTATCAACATAGAAAATCTCTAGATGAAACAGGATGAATGTTGAAGAGAGTGGAAGGCAAGGTGAATTGCATAGCATGACTGTTGTGAAAGGAAGTAAGAGGGAGATTCCTGAATGTAGTGGGAGAATTGAGAGAGAGACAGTAATATAAGGAATATGATGATCATTAATATATGTGATAGTAACTGAAAAAAGGATGTGAAGAAAATGTGTGAACTCTGAACCGAAAAGGGAAAGTGGAGATTGAGATACAAGAGACTATTCATTGATTACCATTCATTTGGATCGTATTGTGGTAAATCGATTCATAAGATAGATACATAACATCACATTATACCAGATAATTCCGATTGTTTTGACAGAAGAAAATCAATAGCATCAAAAGTAAAATTCGAAAGCATCTAAATTTGAAAAACTACTTTGTGAAAATACTTGAGGACTGAGAATTTTGTGAATTGAAGAACATCAAGACTTAACCCATTCCGGACTATGTGTTATTTGAATTTGAGAGAGGAATAGCACAAGGTTACCTCATTTTTCCTCTTTCTATCATTTCGATAATGTACTTATTGTATAAATGAATAAAGGATAAATAAATAGCACGGCACTAATAATTGATTATAAATTCATCAGGATTAGGATCAATCACGGTCATACTGAGGATTAGGACTAATTAATTACACATTTAGGACTACAAATCGTCAGCTATGAAGCCGTTCTTGGAAGAGGGTGAAGTGGTTAACTAATACAGCACTCGATTTAAATCTGATCTATTAGTAGACAATGGAAATTTCCCAGCTTATTATTATTCAAACTTCTGCTATGAATGTGACTGGAGAGCTACAATAGCATACTTCAGTGGACTTCCAAGTTTTTAGCTGAGGAGGCTCTCCTTTCAAAGGAGGATGCCTAGGTGGTGTCTCTACGATCCATATGATCAATATTTGCATGAAATGTTCACTACTTGTAACTTGTCGTGTTATACTTTTGTTAATATTTTGTATGAATTTCGAGTGAATAAAAATTTGATTTGAAATTTTTGTGTCACTCATGCATATTTTATGTATAAAATTTGTGTATATTCTTATTATTTATATATTCAGATTGTATGATGGGGCGAAAAAATATTATTCCAAGTCTTTTCCCAGACAGAAGCTCTTGTTCATCAATGTATTGACATTCAAGCTCTCTTGACCGAGGTTGGGAACTCTCTGTGGGATTGAAGCAACTGCTCCTGAAGTAGAATCAAGAATTGAACAGTGTCTGGTATGGCCTTGACCTATTTCTAGTCTCCTACTGCTAACAAGAAGGTCCCCAAATCTCTAGTGGCAGAGTTGATCTTTGTCTCATCATCTTTCCTTCCATGTCTGTTCTTCGAACATCATTCAATTCTCTCCGACCTCTGTTGTCAGCTGACCTTAGAAACCTCCAATTTGATTCATTAGGAATTCTAAGAGTATGTTTTCTGTTGGTAGTTGGTTGTTGTAATAATTAGTGCTTTAAAGTATTCAGGATAATGAGAAACGTTGTAGAATCTTCATAAATTTGCATTTGAGTCCCATCATCTGAATGAGTGGAATGAGTTTCAAATTGGAATCAAACCTCAGTTCAAGACTTAAATCTGATCTATCAATATATAAATTTGCATTTGAATCCCATAATTTGAATGAGTGAAATGAGTTTCAAATTGGAATCAAACCTTAGTTCTAGACTGATCTCTGATCTCTCTCTATTATCTCTCTAAATCTGATCTCTCAATATTATTGATGAAGTTGTTTTGTGGAGATTAATTATTATTATTATAATTGATTTCCGCTAAACATCTTCATCAATAATTTTCTACATTAATTCAAAGTAACAATCAGGGTTCAAATTATTTGAATTTATAAATTATTAGAATCTATAATGTCGATTGAGAGAATAGCCAACAGTCAGGTAGGGAAACAGATGCTACAAACCCTGATTGTTACTTCGAGTTCATGTAACAAAGTTGGTTCTGTTGTAACTTTAAACGAAGTTCACAGATGCTACTGGAGTGGCCGAAGCATTTAAAACTGCACGATAAAGTTGTGGTTGTGGGTGGACATGGACATAGGAAAGCTGTACTCTTCCTCTCAAAACATTTATAACTGAACCACCATGAAACAACAGAGCTGAGAAAGTTTCTGGACTCGCTCAAAATTAAAAAAAATATATCAAGTGGACATCGTTCACTGTCAATTTCGAATACATATTGAACGATAATGACTTGTAATTGATTTAACCCCTTGAAGTAATTGAATGTTGGTTGATTTCAATTCTTCCTAGACAATATAGTGGGTACTACTCGAATTATCATTGTTTCTACAGAAAGAAGTTTGAAAGACTCGCTATTCAATTTGAAACCTTTCACTCTGGATCTCTTGATTGATTCAATGATTGAATCTATGATCCAATGTTATACAAAAAAGTCACTACAAGAGAGTTTGAAAGACACTGCGCTATTCAACTTTGAACCTTCTCTTTTTTTCTTCATATGATTGATTCAATGAAGAAAAGGCGAGTTATAAAAATATTTTACTTGGATTGTGAATAAATCCTTGCAACTAATTTATATTCTATATTACTGATACAGATTCCGTGAATCTCCGTTTTTACTTTCCTTGCCCTATTACCATAAGTAAGGAAAGTATTGCTTTCCGAAAAAAATTAAGGTACCCCAATTTCTAAATTTCTATACGTTTCAAGGTCCCCTGAGTCCGAAAAAATTGGTTTTTGGGTATTGGTCTGTGTGTGTGTGTGTGTGTTGAAATTTGAAACGTAGGGTCCTTACACTATAAGGATCCGACGCGAACAATTTCGATCAAAGGCAATCCAAGATGGCGGCTAAAATGACGAAAATGTTGTCAAAAAAGGGTTTTCTCGCGATTTTCTCAAAAACGGCTCCAACGATTTTGATCAAATTCATACCTGAAATAGTCATTGATAAGTTCCATTAACTGCAACAAGTCCTATATCTGTAAAAATTTCAGGAGCTCCGCCCCATCTATGCGAAGTTTGATTTTAGATTCTCAATTATCAGGCTTCAGATGAAATTTAAACAAAAAAATTCAAGTGGAAAAGATAGAGCATGAACATTTCTTCAATTAATGTCCAGTAACATTTTCACCTAGAATTAGAAATAAGCTTGAAATTCGAGAAAATGTGATTATTAAATTGCAAACTGTTGGCAAGTAGTGTTGGTTCTATTAAATCATTCACTACGAACAGATAGCAGACCTCGTGTGTCTCCAGTGCTATTGTCCTATCACCAGCTGTCTCATATCTTTGAATAGTAGACTTGAGGTGCGCGGGAACACTAGCGTCAGGTGATCAATTTTCATAACGGCAAGGGAAGATGTGTGAGTGCGCAACACCAGATTTTCACCTTTTGAATGATAATTCTCTCTAGAATCTACATCCATTTCATTGACTCTGATATCCAAATTGTGATAATAACTGATTCAAGTTTTCTCCATTATAACCAAATGCTGATAACGTCAAATTTTCATTGACATAGTCAGCTTGATTCGGGAAAATAGGATTCATAAGTCCACATAACAAACTCTTTCTCCCAATCCCCATATTTTTAAAACCAAATTCTCATTTGAATAGTCATTCCATCAAATCCGAAGAATATAAATATCAGGCTAACGAGGTCTTGACATTATAAGCAGTTCTTGATAGAGACCAGCTCTTAATTGACCCTTTAATTTGAATATTCGCGCCATAAATTGATTCGCCCGTTGCTGCCTTGTTTAGCGCGTGGAGTCACGTGAGAAAGCAATACAGGCCTGCTTCACACGTGAGTTACTAACCTCAGTTTAGTTAACCTCAGCTGTCTTGGGGTGGCCTACCGTATAAACTAGGCTCTATCTTGACCCCAGTGTACGGTTATCTTCACATGCATTCCAACTGTTTACGACTGGCTTGTATATACTGACAGCTATATTGGATGGGTAGCTAATATCGTTCAAGTAAATTAGTTGAGCATATATTTCCTGACTCCTGCAAGTTGTAGACCTGAATCTTTAATGCGGAGTAAGATTGGATCTACATCGTCAGCTTCATAAAGTGAGTTGGGAAAGAGTAATTTGTTGATGAAGTTTTAGTTTGCCTAATACTTTGATTGATGGATTTGGTTATAATGATTGGGAAGGGATAAGTATTTGAGAAATGGGAAGGAATAAGTAAGTAAAGTGTGTGTACTTAATGTAAGTGGAGTATAAGTACAGTATAAATAGGTCTTACAAGGAGAGAACCACGAATCTTGTTTTGATGAGAGTAAATTCAATATCAGAGTAAATAATATGAGAGAAAAATCGACTCTCTCATCGAAATAGAGTTTCCAAGTTTCAAATTCTTCATCCTCGATGATGGATACAAAATTGAAACTCAAAGTATAAGTTTCTACTTTGCAATAAGACTACTTTTCAATAAGATTAATTATATTAATAGTGGGCTGAAGAGCATCACTTAAAAAGTTTAAGTGACGAAACATTTTTATAAAAAAAATGCATAAACAATGAAGAAAAATGGTATCGATGATGACACCTGTTTATTCAAAAGATGGAAAAATATAAAAATATGAAGTTAATTTATAGAGAATAGAATTATTATCGTGGTATAATGAAAAGTGATTCTTACATAAGGCTTGACACTTTATAAGTGCTTGTGAGTGATATAATTATTATGAAAGCTCATGATAATTTGACTTATACAATTTCCACAGTACATCCTTGAAATGAAGGCCTGTATAGCTTTAGAAAAAATAGTATAATTATGATATACTAATGAAATTCTATTTTTGAAATAAAATGTTATCTATATTTTTTAATAACACTTCAATCACATGGGCTACTTTTTAACGAATTAATAAAAACAATATAAAAAATCTAGCCTTTATTTTTTAATAACTTGAAAATAGTTAAATAACTTGTTTCGACCCTAACTCAGGTCATTTTCAAGTTGAAATGTTTAAAGGGTCGAAACTTGTTGTTGAACTATTTTTAAGTTTTTGAAAAATGAAGGGTACTTCAAGATTTCTATATTGTTTTTATCAACTCTATATTCTGTGTATGATTATATGGGACATATTAATATTAATTTCTATGGGACTATTCCATTGTTTTTAATAGAATTGTTAGTACTCTTCATTTTTCGAAAAAATTACCAATTTTGTCAAATCATGTCAAAAAATGAGACATATTATTAAAATTTTTTCAAATTATTGAAATTCATATCCACAGGACTATTTGATTCTTCTTGATAGAATTACTACAACTCTTTATTTTCTGAAACACGACCGGTTTCGGCCAATTATGTCAAAAATATATGATATATAATTTGAGCTTCTCATCCTCCCTGGTAGCAAAACAAAACGAAATTCCTGAGATATCAATCGCCACTGGTGAATGAAGCCTCTCAATGTGATGTGGACGGGAAACGAATGATAAGAGTTCCAAAGAAGGGAGACTCTTGAATGGATGAGCGGAGTTTGCGCATAAAATTTACTTATCAGTTATATGCGAGTTTGGGGAGAGCGCTTGCAGTCCATTATTGTCCCAGGCCAACCCTTTTCTGGCCTTTCGGCGAGCGTAGCAACCCTTATCGTGCATTTATGAACATTGTAGATACACCCTGCTCGGCAATTTGTCAACAAGTTTAATTACTGGAGGACACAGTGCTGAAGAAACTCATCCCTCTGGATTAAGCACTTATCGCGGCCGCAACTATGATTATTGTTGCCTCCTTGCTCTTGGCTAGGGTCTAGTTTTGCTGGTATTGCTCCTCTGTGGCTGCAGAGAGGGAAGAAACTGCATCGTCGCATCTGCAACACCATGTATCAAACATATTAATTTCATACTTGTATCAGGATTCATGCTGTATGATTCATGCAGGTGATTCTGGGTAGTAATATACGTTTATTATACATACTATAAGATAATATCGGGGCACCGAGCTTCGCTCGTTATTTATTTATTGATAAACAGAACATAATTCTTTAAAATGATTGGGAAGTACTAACAGACACAGACAAAAACTGTTTCTCCCCCGAATTTTGATGTATATACTATAAATATTGTCCAAAAAATAGGTTAGGTAAGTTCCATACACATGAATTCAGGTTCAGTTTTCAGTCCAAACATTTTAAAAACAGAAAAGTTCTAATTTAGATTGTCTACAAATCAAATTGTATAACAAAATAACAGTCACTAATCACTCAAAACTGTAAAATAATCATTAACTTTGAAAATTCTGATTTACTTTTATGACAACAAATCAGATATTTTGATCAAGTTGATTAAACTTTCTAGATAATAAATTCTCGTGAAATAAGCTGATTGATTAAGTGCCAACCAGCAGCTAAGTGCTTGTGCTAAAAATAGCTTCAAGGTTGAAGGATTAAAAGAAGAAAAAATCTATTGATGAATTTGGAAACATCGCGAAAATATGTTTTTATTTTTAATTCGACCATTATTTTTGATTAATTATGAATCATTTTAAATCTCAAACCCTTACGGTTTCTTTATCTTTTAGGTCGTGTTCATTTATATTTTACAGCTGGCTATACGTCAGCTCATGAATTTCGGGGATGAGATATTTTGATTTTCCACAGAATCACTCGCTCACTTTTTACTATCCACAGACGACGAAAGTCTCAGCTGTTTCAGCCAAGGATGAATTATCCTTTTAATGTCGTTCAGCGAGTTTTCCCAAAGATGAGACCTAGTGCAATCGATTTTTATATCATAAGCCTACTATGTTCCAAATTTCGTGAAAATCGTTAGAGTCGTTATCAAGATCCGTTGAACATAAATAGCCAGATATAAATAGGATACCATCTCATGTCAACAAATCAGATTATTATGATCGAGTCAATAAAAATTTCTAGATTACTCGCGAGATACGGTGAGCTAATTGATTACACAGCTGATCTCCCACACAGGCACACGCATCTTCTGTTACCGACAGATGACGTAATTATCATATGTTTTTCCAAGGATGAATTTTCCTTTTCTTGTCCTTCAGCGAGATTTCCCAGAGATGAGACCTAGTGCAATCGGATTTTTGTATCATGAACCTACTATGTTCCAAATTTCGTGAAAATCGTTAGAGTCGTTTTCGAGATCCGTTGAACATAAATAACCAGATATAAAAATACAGAAATTGCTCGCTTAATAGAATAGGATGACTTATTCCTTTGCCCTATCAGTAGTTCATCTTATTCACAACTTATTATGTATGTTCCATAATGGAAGAAATATAAAGAGCAAATACTATGCTCTTTCTTCTACGGTATTGGTCCTCTGTTGCTGTAGAGATAAGCAAGAAACTGCATCATAGCATCTGCAAGGCTATGTATCAACCATATTAATTCATACTCTTGTATAATATTCATGATGCACGAATGTAATTCCATGGAGTCATGTAAGTATTTAAATAATATACAGGATTTATGTCTTTGTCCTGTGAGTTCATCCTACTCACAACTTGAAAATTATGTGTGTTTCATCATAGAGAAAATATATAATATGCTTCTCCATGATTTCATATTTCTAAATGAGAGTTGTAGACAATATAGCTGCTATGTTCACATTAACACCTATCTACGTCTATGTATGCTAAGCATGTAATGTTTCCTCAAATTTTTTATTCAATTCAAGATACGTATAATATATTGTATTGCGTAGATTAAAAATCTGGTGTGGCGCACTCACACAACTTTCCTTGCAATTATGAGAATTGATCACCTGACGCTAGTGTGCACGCACATCTCAAGTCTACTTATAAACAAAGATCTGGGCCAGCTGGTGACAGGAAAATAACGCTGGAGACATACGAAGTCTGCTATCTCTTCATAGAGAATCATTTAATAGAATCAACATTTTCCAATTGGATAATCACATTTTCTCGAATTTCGAGCTTATTTTCAATTTTAGGTGAAAATGGTACTGAACATAAATTCTAGAGGTTCTCATGCTTGATCTTTTCCACTCGATTTTTTTTATTAGATCGTATCTGAAGCCTGATAATTGGGAATCTGAAATCAAACTTTGCATAGATGGGGCGCAGCTCTCGAAATTTTTACAGATGGGACTTGTGGCAGTTGATAGAGCTTATCAATGACTATTCCAGTTATAAATTTAATCAATATCATTGGAACCGTTTTCGAGAAAATCGCAAAAAAAGCTGTGTTTGACAACATTTTCTCCATTTTAGCCGCCATATTGAATTGCATTTGATCGAAATTGTTCGTGTTGGATCCTTATATTGTGAGGACCTCAAGTTCCAAATTTCAAGTCTCTCCGTTTATTGGGAGATGAGATATCGTGTACACAGACGCACATACACTCATACACACACACACACACACACACACACACACACAACACACACACACACACACACACACACACACACACACACACACACACACACATACAGACCAATACTCAAGAACCACTTTTTTGGATTCAGGGGACCTTGAAACGTATAGAAATTGGGGTACCTAAATTTTTTCCGGAAAACAATACTTTCCTTACCTATGGTAATAGGGCAAGAAAAGTAAAAAGTAC
Source organism: Nilaparvata lugens (assembly GCF_014356525.2). NCBI lineage: Eukaryota > Metazoa > Arthropoda > Insecta > Hemiptera > Delphacidae > Nilaparvata > Nilaparvata lugens. The sequence goes on from NC_052514.1 coordinate 10,696,535, forward strand.
CCTTTTTCAAAACTTTATTCTATTCTTCACACAAGCTCACTTGAAAATGGTATTAATGTATCGAAACATGTCAGTGAGTGATAAATCCTATTATATTAAGCAAGCAATTTCTGTATTTATAAATCTGGTTATTTTCATCTCTGGTTATATTTATATCTGGCTATTTGCATATCAGATTATTTATTTTTGTTTATTAATCTGGTTATTTTTATGTCTGGTTATTAATTTTTATATATGGCTATTTCTATATCTGGTTATTTATCTTTAACGGATCTCGAAAACGGCTCTAACGATTTTCACGAAATTTGGAACATAGTAGGTTTATGATATAAAGATTCGATTTCTCTAGGTCTCATCTTTGGGAAAACTCGCTGAACGACATTAAAAGGATAATTCATCCTTGGCTGAAACAGCTGTGGATAGTAAAAAAGTGACTATGGGAAAAATCAAAATATCGCAATTCATAAGATGACGAATAGCCAGCTGTGAAATATAAACACGATTATTTTAGAGAATTGTCTTCTGTTTATCAATAAATAAAAATAACGAGCGAAGCTTGGTGCCCCGATATTACATTTTAAAATGTTACTATGATTTTCAATTTTCACATAAATACCACAAACCTTAACCAAAATATCTGAAATAATTTTTTATTATTGAACGAAAATCCAAATTTCCAACTGTGGAATTAGTGTGTTGTGTGGATATACTTGCAGTGTTGTGGATATGCATAACGAATGGAAACGATTCGATGTACTGAAGTACTGATAAGCTTTAGTACTGAATATAGTTTGTATGAATCTGGAATTCATTCCAGGGATCAGCACATGTGATTCTCAAACAATATTGTATATTGCAGTGAATCAAGTTTATTATAACGCTAAGTTAGAAACGTTTTCCCATCTATTGCTGATAGTAGTCTCATCTGTATTTTCCGTCACTTGTTACATTTGAGAGCATTACCATCAGAGTTCTTGCATGTCTAATAATGACATTATCATCACATTGTTTCTATCGCCTTCCTTGGATTGTTTGCTGATTGGACCAATTCGAATCCAATTATTCCAGGTTCGCAACTATCCAAATAATACAGTATTCGCAAATGATACGACAATATTGCTGCGAATATCCAAATCATGGTTTGCAAGGAATAATACGACAATATAGCTTCTGTTTTCGCAAGATTTCCATCATTCGCAAGCCACTGACTCTCCCACAGAGACTTAATGGCAGAGAAAACAGCTATCCAGATCCAGATTGCAGCGCGGTGTGGCTCTGTTGATTTTATGATAGAAACGAATGCATACAATATTATTTTTCAACTCTAACGCTTAGTAATGGGCCATAAACTTTGCCGGCAATTTCGTTTTGTGGGAAATGGGCCAACCGCGTTACTCACACTCTCAGCGGATTTTTACCCTCATGCGCATACACAAACAAATAGTAAACCCGCACTTACTGTGAAAGGGAAATATCTCAATAAAGTATTGAGTATTCTCACCTATGATTGTTGAGTTTCAATCATTTTACTGAATCATTATAATGTTTGTTTTATCTACAGAGCATGAATTGCTATGATCCCAAGTACTGCAAGGTAATGAGGTTTAAAACTAGATTCTCACTTATTAATAATATACTCTGAATTTCGACTGTTATCATTTTCGAGTTCAACAGTTTGATTCCAAGAAAATTTAAAACTAATAATCAAACTGTATTTGAATAATTTAAGCTTTAAGAGTGTAAGAAGTGTGAGAACCGTCATATCACAAAGCTAGAATGAAATCTTATGTGATGAAATTCAATTCAAATCAGTATAATAGTAATGTTAATGAACGAGATCTCTAGCTCAGGAAGCTAAATATTTCAATCACGGTTGAATTTGATTTAAATGTGGAACCATGTGAACGAGGTTCTCTTAAAACATAATGCTACGAAGTGTAAAGCCCCGCACGCACACAACGATTTTTTTTCGTACGATATTTTGCGGTCCTTAAGAATTATATTAGATTGAACATAACTTGAATTTATAAGGACGGCGAAAAATCGTACGATCAAAAATCGAGTGTC
>NC_052514.1:10698701-10722813 GCF_014356525.2 Nilaparvata lugens
TAAAAATGCATATCAGATTCAGTCAACTGGAATTCATTCGGATTTCGCAATGGAGCGAATTCTATGAGAGAGTTAAATAGCTCGTTACAGTTGATAAAACGAATTCCATTCTAGATTGAACGGTCAAGATAGGCGGCGCATTGAACCAAACAAAACTGAGTTCGAAAAAAGGGACCCGCTGAAAGTAGCGAGTGAGCCTCGATAGCCAACGATTCAGGAGGCAGTGAGTTGTATCCAATATTCACCTGTTCGATAGGTGAACGCAAGGGATGTGAGTTTCATCCACAACGATAGAGGCGACGAAATATGTGACAGGTGGGAAGTAGTTGATGTGGGATAGGAATTCGCGTCCCCCGAGAATCAATCGAGATTGATTCCCGTTCCGATTCACGGCCCACGTCGTTCACCCAATGCGACGACACTAGGCCATCACAGCCCTGGGAAAAAGTTCGACAAAAACTTACGGCACGTGGCATTGGGAAATTCAAGTTGCACTGCGTAGGCCTGGAAAAATGCTGACGCGTCAGTTCCAACAAAGTTTGTGAAAACTGGCAAATCTTTCGGTAGTGGAAACGGTCGTTGAGGATACGGCGACTCAGTTTCGATTCAAAGTCCACTTGGTTCTCAATCGAAGTTTTAGTTGTCTTGGAGTGAATTTCAAAGGTATTATGAAGCATGAATTATCTACACTACTTATGTTCTCCTGACCGAAAACTACACAAAATCTCAAAGAATTTGGAAATGTACAATAGTATGTATATCTAATAATATTTGGATTAAATTAATATAATATAAATCTAATAATAATTTGGAAATGTAACAATGTATATCTAGGCATTTGAGACTCATGAGCTATAAAGGTCATTTGTTGTGTATTTACCATACGCTAAATGAATAATAATAAATCTACACTACAATGTTAGGAGCACTCACCCCATAATGATAGTATGTGATCTATTTCGGCTCTTACCTGTAAAATGGAAACAAACATTCATTAGTGATAGTATATTGAATTCATGGTGAAGTTTATCATTACATTGACGAAACATTTGGTGAGTTTATACAATTGAACAATACTTGGTGAATGTTAGGAAAATTGTGTTTTTCCAACGATCAAGGAAGGTTTCACCAGATGAATATTAAGCTTGATTGTATCTTTGAAAAAGAATGACTTTGAAGTAAAAAATAAAATATCATCCTAATGCTTGAAGTGATAATAGGAAAGGTACTAAAGAATTGGATGCTTCAGATTATAATCATTGTTCAATTTTTTAGTAACGAACATGAGAATTACGCTGTTTTTTTATCAAATAAACTAATTTAAAATTAATTTATTACAAATAAGAAGTCAGACATAAAGTCACTTCACTTGTATAAGCTACTTTATTGGAATTTATAAGAACAATATAGAAACATATAGTACCCTTTTTATTTAAAACTTTTAAAATAAAAACATGTTGTACATTTGAAAACTTTTTAAGTTTTTAAAATGTTTTAAATAGAAGATCAATAAAATAAAAACATGTAGTACATTTTAAAACTTTTAAAGTTTTTAAAATGTTTTAAATGAAAAGGGCTTTACATTTGTTTCATATTGTTTCTATTAAGAAGTCTTATGGAATAAGTTACAAAAATAATCATCCAATCAATCGACCATAAACAAAATTCAAATTAATAGAATATTTTTCCGTCTTCAATCTTCATTCAAATCTTATTAAAATGGATAACAAACAACCAAATGGAATAAGTTACAAAAACCTAACGTCATTCACGAAAAGTAGTGTTATATTCTAAGAAATCATCCTAACACGAAAAATTGATAAACTTCAAGTTTTTCGTAAACAAGTTTGGCTCCTTATTGTTTGCAGGTACTCATCTCCTTTGGACTTGTAAGTTTATACATTAATCTGACAACTCTCTTGAATCACTTAAAACAATCCTCCTGTGGGGTTGATTGATTCCTTATTGATTCTTTATCACAAATGACAATGTATTGCCAGGTCTCGCAAGACCCATTGCATACTAACACTACATTATGATGGAAACGAATAAAAATTTAACTTAATCAAATTTGAATTTAATGAGGTTATCATGCTGGTCCCTTTTGATCCCTGCTTCATACTACTTCTATCATAGGGAAAAGAAAATATTCAATATCAGACATAATCCGACTATACTCACATACTAACTTTGACTCCTCGACCTTGAAACCTATTTTTGAAACAATCCGAAGAAGTATTGAAAAAATAAGGAATTCTATTGGATCATAGCCTACTATAGATAGAGTAAGCCATGATTGGATGGATACGGAATCCGTGGTAAGCAGATGATAAAGGTGTAAACAAGTGAGATCACTTTCAGTGTGCTGATCACGTGCGACTCATTCGGATGCAGTTGAAAGTGATCGGGGAATTTCGAGATTAGAAGTTTGACCATAACTCAAATCCCAGTGGCTAAGCACTTGTCTTTCTTGTAACTGCAGCCTCTACTCTTTGCCCAATATTGGTGCTAACTTTCGATTCTGTTCACCTATATAGCCATCAAACTGTGTAACTCGGCCGATCCCTGGATGCAATTCTTGATCCCCGACTTACTGATCCAATAATAAAGTGGGGTAGAATGATGGGTTGGGATTAGCAAGTTTCTCGGTGTCTATAAAGTTTTGTAGGCTATAGTGGGATGGCTCTTGAGAGAGATAGGATGATAGCAGCGCAAAGAGCGTTGGATACACAATATTATGAAAATTACTTGGATTATAATAATACTCAATTATAATCTATTTATTCATGGACCACAGGCATCCGTAAAAACCATCATATATTGTCCATATAGATACGATATATTTATTCATATTGAGTTACATATGAGCATGTGAAAGCACAAGGATAATATCTCATATCTCTCTTATCAGATAATAGAAGTAAACGATTGAAAATGGAATATTTTATACAAATACAGAGTGTTCTGGAAAAGGTGCCCATAAGTCAGGGCGTGATTCCACTCATCAAAAGAAGAAAAAGAGTTCTAATCAACATAGGTTCGAAAATGCTTAGTTACCAAGTTATGAAGGATGAAAGATTTCGTCTGAATTTCAGTTCCCCTGTCCTACGGGTATTTGTTGGCTGTTAAAAAATGTGAAATTCAGCGTACTCTATGTAGAATGAAATGAGAAATCGAATAAAACCGTTTCCAGACCTGTTGCTACAGTAATTTCAAGATATGTGACGAAATACGCCAAACTTGGTACCCAAAAACAAGTTCCTTAAGGTTTGAAGCAGATTTACTATGATAAATGTACAATAAATACAGAAAAGATAAACACAGCAAATAATAAAATGAAAAATAAAAAAAAAAGTTGGAAAGTTATTGAATGCTGTCGTAACTTAACAAAACCTTGGAAAAACTCATTCTCATATCATTTATATTTGTCTACACACATCTATCATTCATCATAATCTTTGTTTATGCCTACATAGACATAACATCTATAGAATATAGAAGTCATACACATGACATAAATCTCTATTCTCAACAAATAACCCTTAAATAATCTTAATATAATTTACCTTATAATAAAAAATCTCATCTACAAATCATCTATTACCAAAGGAAAAAATAGCAGATGATGCTTCTCATTTTGATTTTAATAATTATACATGAATATTCGATATCGGGTTTTGATATTATATGTATACATATTCGATATCAGTGATTTCTCTTTTCTACTTACATTATATTCCATAATAAACTTCATCAGCAACTCAGTATAGACGTTTGGAGAATCTATTGAATTAATGGAATTATCACGATAATTGCGTTGGGTATTTGAGATTGAATGAATATCAAGATCATCACTGAAATTGAACACCCAAATTATTCTCTCCTGGAATCAAGCTGTAAGCTCTTTTATTGTGTTTAATTTCAATATCCTATCGCGAGAATTCAAGGATATTTCTAGATTGAAAGTCTTTGTAAAGTCACTGTAATAACCTCTTATTAAAATCGTAAGTTGGAGGGATATGAACTAGATTACATTCACCTTGAAACTTGAAAAATCAGACAAACAATTATCTCTTTACTGGTTCCCATCCAGGATCAGCAAATATACAAACTTTTTTCCCAGACAAGAATTTTTCATGAACATAATTTATCTTTTTCCATAAGTAGCCAGATCATCACACGAACAACAATCTTCTCCCAAGTTTAATTCAAGATTAACAAATACTTGATCTCTTTCTTGAGAAAAGAAACTCAAATCAATTGTTATTCTTTTTTTTCAGAAGTAGCAGCATCTTCATTGGCCAACGCAACGGCTGGATAATTTGCATCTGGCAACGGTAGGCGTGAAGTGACGATTTGGCAAACATGTAACTTAGCTGGAGTGCCAAGTCGTCACTCAGTGATGTCACTGGCAGACCTCTGTCACAATTCTAGCTGGCCACTCCAGTATCTCCTGTACATCATCGTTGTGTACAGGACTAGTGGACAGCACAGGAACAGGAAGGAGGCACTCCTGCATGTAGCAGGGTAGGCAACACCCCTAACACATCCACTATAAACTGAGAAGCTGCTGTCATCTTAATCATTATTAGTTAGGAGTATGAGAACGCTGTATAGGAAACACCTCGTGGATTGTGTGTTGTAGAATATTCTCTTCGTGCTAATAAAATATTTCTGATAATAAAACATTCATAGAACTGGGTATAAAAGAAATCTCTAGAACCATTTTTCATACTATTTTGTATGAAAATGACTAGTTTAGAGCACGCATGCCATTTTCAAGTGTTTAAAAGGCATGGTTTGAAACTTAAAAATGGTATCAGTGCTCAAAACTAGTTGTATTCATGTGAAATGGTATATGAAAGGTACTAGAGATTTCTTCAATATATGAAAAATCAAGTAGTCCTATAGAAATTCTTTGTTAGAACATTTATAATATAATTCTTATTCTAATAAAAGTTCAAGGAATATCCAAGAAGATCTAAATATCATAACATAGAACAAAGCTCTATATTGTCTTTCTTCTTTAGGGCTTTTTTAAATATAAATAAAAATATAAATCTCAGTACACTTTTAAATTATTTTGTCACAACATTTTTCGGACATTTAAAAGTATACTGAGATTCATATTTCTATTTACACAAAGCTATATCTATGATTCAGCTCCATAACCTCTAGTAGATCACATTAGAGCCTAGTTCTCTCTATAAACTACATGTCAAGATATTTATTCATATCATATTTTTGTCATTACATTAGATTGATAATATCATGTATTATGATTTTCTAAAATTAAGTTTATTCTTCAGCACTGCAGTCTAATGGAACTTAAGAATTAGAGTTCTATTAAACAATTTATTCAGTCATGGAAATAGCTTATAGACTGAAGGGACATTTCCCAAACCTATTTCATTTTTCACCCTGGTTTTTGTGATGTCATATCTGAGTAGTATTCTACATCCTCCATCATTATGCATGAAGTTGTAATGAATTTAATGTATTGTATGGATATTACTGATAATAATATGTGAAATCTACTTGTATCCTGTCACTAAGTAAAAACGAAGAAAGTCTTCTTCACTCTACTCTGCTATAGGACTGCTAAATAGGAGTGAGAATTTTGAAAACACGATTGAGACATATGAAAGAAGCTTATCGAGACAGAATACTGATTCTTGTTCAGATACATCTTCAAATGAGTTATGATTCTGTGGGTTGAGAAATCAGCATCAAAATAAGTATTGGAGCAAAAACGTGATCGTTTTCATTTCCACGATTTTGGTACATGTCAAATAGATGGACAAGTCTCATTGATCTGATTATGAATTATTAAAACCATTCTAGATGATAATAAAACATAGTTTGAGGGAGGTATATTATGCTAGTTCAAGGAACCATGCATATCACATTAGAGTAGACCGGAATACTTTAGAATTGAAAAACGATAAAGTATGTAATTCCCATCAAAACTTTTCTCTAGAATGTTAAGGTTTGAATATGGAGATTAGAGAGGAGAATTAGAGGAAGGCTTGTAGAAAAAATACATCAATGAACGAGAGGCCTGCAAATGAATGGATGCCGATAATTTATGGAGGTTGAAAGGGCGAAATAATTGTAGAGTAGCCATACAAAAAGGGTTAACAGCTGACTAACGATAAATGGAAAAGACAGAGAGGAGGTGGTAGGAGAGGAGGAAAGTAGAGGAGAGGAATGACCAGCCCAGGCTGGTAACGAACGAAAAATGAAACAAAGTGCATGAGAAGGGAACAGAGTGAAAAGAGAAACAAAAAGGGTTTCGAGATCGATTACAAGATATATTCAGTAGAGTTTGAATACGAACAGAAGGGCCATGTCCAGAATAAGAGGCTTTCAACTTACGTCGGCAAGGAGATAACACAGGAGAGGTCCATAACCTCTGTGCGAAATTTATCTATAGCACGTGTTCACCATTGAACTCTTTTGGGCGCCAATTATTTTGCTCCAACGGAATTCTTCAATTAAAACAGATTTTTCCGGCCAAGCGTCACTTTTGTATCTCACATGACAAAGTTCTCTGCTCGACACGTTTGTCAACGAATAAAAGCGCTCGAACTTTTCACGAGATTAAAAGTTGAGGAATTTCATTCGGTGGATGATTGGTGATCACCCAACCGTTATGAATGGGATAGGACGCTCGAAACTAGATTGAAAAGAGTGAAATACCTTGTACATTTATGAAAGTTTTACACGACTTCAGACATTTTGGAACGTGCATTGATTGTCTGCTAACATATTGTATGTGAATCAAAGTAGGACGAGTAGGAAGGTGAGATTAATCTATTGCTGATCTCAGAAAACCATTTTAATCATATTCTCGCCACACTGCACAGAAAGCAGCTGTTTTCCAGTCCCTACGTAGATCTAAAAGACATTGTTTGCAGACGACTCTCGTCTGACGTCAGAAAAGGTCTTTTTCAGGCCTAGGCTGGAAAGAGTACCCTTTCCAGCCACAGACGACTTTGCAGACGACTCTCGTCTGACGTCAGAACAGGTTTCTTACCGGCCTAGGCAGGAAAGAGTACCCTTTCCAGCCGCTAACATGGAACTAAGAAAGGTGATCAAAAAACAGCTGATCAAAAAACTTTTCATTATTTGTGTTCATTATTCAATAATTAAAACATTTATAATAATATCATCTTATTGTCATTTGAAAGAATAAAAAAGTATAAACTCAACCTCCCACATAATTGAACATCATCTTTTAGGTTATTTAGACAAATCAGAATAAAAAATAAAAATACTTGGACAATTTCCTGATATTCAGATTACCTCAGATTTGCTATCTTATTGTCATTTGAAAGAATAAAAAAGTATAAACTCGACCTCCCACACAATTGAACATCATCTTTTAGGTTATTTAGACAAATCAGAATAAAAAATAAAAATACTTGGACAATTTCCTGATATTCAGATTACCTCGGATTTGCTAGAGCTATCACCTTCCACTTCTGCTTTCGGAAGTGCTTAGTAAACAACTATTCTCATTTATATATATTGTTTATTTTTGTGTGTGGCGGAAAATAACGTTCGCACCACGGGCAAAAATGTTTTACCGGCTCTCAATCTTTTCTAGTCCTCGGCCTACGGACTCGGACTTGAAAACCGATTTCGAGCCGGAAAAATCTCATTTTCTGCTCTAGGTGCGAAATATACTATATTTGGAGGTTAAAAACTGCCAGTATCGTTTCTGGTTTCTATTTATAAAATCTCAACTATATAGACCTCTATGATATTATATTACCTATAATATCTAGATTATCACATGTATTAAACACCATATCGTTGGATATTTCTATATGAACACCAATACATGCAGCATCCAAAGCCTGTTTGATTTTGTTATCAACTAAGTTTTTTGGAGAAAGTTTGATGGGAATTTATGGATTAATATGCATTCATTCTGTATGTCTAAAAATCAAAATATGATTTATCTGCACAGTTTCTCACTAACAGCTTAGATTGGAATGAATGACTCATATTGGTATAGCTAAAACTTGATAGACTAAGAGTCATTTAGAGAGTCGCGGAGAGATGGATTGAATTGAAGTAACATTGGAGTTGTATCTCTTAAGCTTCAATCAGGAAATAGTAGATTTCCTTTACGTTCCACTTCCTTATATTTGAACAAATTAATCCCACCAAGGTACATGTTGGTATACAACTTGCCAGATTGAAATTTAAATTGTCAACCACTTTTTATTATTATAAATTATTAAAAATATCAGGGCACCGAGCTTCGCTCGTATTTTTATTTATTGATAAACAGAACACAATTCTCTAAAATGATCGTGTTTATATTTCACAGCTATACGTCATTATTCTGACGTGAAGAATCTAGGACTTACAATGACAAGGACTCTTGACTGGACCAGCCACGTGACTCAGACTTGTAACAGGGTCATTGGGGGGATTATGACATTGAAGAGGATCTCTGACTTCATTCCCTTTTCAACGAAGGTTATGTTGGTCAAGACTCTGATCTTCCCGATCTTCAACTACTGTGACATTGTGACTCTTGACATGACAGTTCAACTTCTGCAGAGGATGCAGCGTGCACATAATTACTGTGTTCGCTTTATCTTTAACCTGAGACGTGACGACCATGTAACTGAATACTTTAACAGACTTGAACTGATGAAGCTGCGTGAGAGTAGATCACATCATGCTTTGTGCTTCCTCTATAAGATATTGAAAACTAAAACCCCTAAGTATCTGGCAGTAGAGTACCGTTACTTGGGTGACTTTGGCCGTGGAGGAACGCGGCATGGATCCCATCTGCTGGCTGTCCCAACACATAGGTCTGTTATGTACAACAAGTCGTTTCTTGTGACAGCCTGTAGTTTGTGGAATTCTCTGCCTGCTGAGCTAAGGCTTGTTGAGGGACATCGTCGGTTCGGCGCGGCTGTCTTGCGGTGGATCAGAGGTGGTGGACTCGGCTGGAATGTTCACTAAATCTTAACGTGTGTGTTAGTGTGTGTGTGTGTGTGTGTGTGTGTGTGTGTGTGTGTGTGTGTGTGTGTGTGTATGTGTGTGTGTCCTTTCTTCCTTCTTTAATTTATTCCTCTCTTTCTTCTTTTCTACTTCTATCGAAATGATCTATGGATTTTGAACTGACGTTTCTTCCGTTTTCACTTTTCAGTTTTCTCTTTTTTCTTATTGTATTATTTTCACTAATTCATTATTATTTTCACTAGTTTTTTTTTTCTTTCTTTCATTCGCTATTTGAAAATTTATTATTTTGTAAATTGTTTTATTTTATCTTATAGTCTTTGTTGTACAGTGTTTTAGTTTTACTTAGAATTGTATTGGAGGGTTAAGTGTAAGAGAGGGCCGGCTGCGCCCTAACTTCGCCCTCCTAGGTTTTTAATAAAGGCAGCTAATCAATCAATCAATCATCTTATGAATTTCGGGGATGCGATGTTTTGATTTTTCACATACTCACTTTTTTACTATCCACAGCTGTTTCAGCCAAGGATGAATTATCCTTTTTATCCCAAATAGCTCTTAAACAAATAGCTGAAGATGTGGCTGGTAAAGCCACGAAAACAGGTTATGTATATATTCTAATAATTTAAAGTAATAAAAAGTGGTTGACAATTTAAATGAGTGTTTTCATTATGGAAAAGTACCACAACATTACTCACAACACAACTGTAAGATTGAAAGTAATTTGGAAAGTCGAAAAATATAGGTTGAATTAAAGTCACATTGAAGTGCTTCAATTAGGAAATAGTCAATCTCCTCAACGATCTACTTCCTTATATTTAATCAAATTCATCCCACCAAGGTGATATGTTGGTATAAAACTTGATAGATTGAAAGTCATTTAGAAATCCAGAGAAAGATGGTTTAAATTGAAGTAGCATTGAAGTGAAATCTCTCTAGGTTCAATTAGGGAATAGTCAATCTGCTCTACGTTCTACTTCCCTATATTTAATTGAATTCATCTCTCCGAGATACTGAAACATACATGAATTGCATTGAATGTTTCCTTCGTTCTCCCAAAGTTCTACGTCTCGAAAAGCATTTCCATTTCTCGCGGCAATTTCGCGACCGTACAGATACGAGTGACGTCTGTATTTTGAAGCCACGTGTTAAAGTTTATCGGAACGGAAAACTTTTGCCAAATGTTGATCCCACAAACAGCCAGGTACTTTGAGCTTTGTTTACTGGGTGAGTTGATATTGGATCTCAAAGTGGGAGGGAGTTCTTCAAGTGGCAAGGCAGTGGGAGGGAGAGAGTTAAGAATAGAAGGACGAGAGAGAGAGAGAGAGAGAGAGAGAAAGGAGGAAAGAACAAGCTGAAAGGAAAATTGCAGGGAAAAGTGGAAGAGATGAAAACGGCGCTTCCCAACTCCAGGGGTCCAAAACTGTGTTCTAAGTGCATATGCCTGTTCCTGTTCCCCTATCATTCTTGCTTATCTATCTATATTTTATCTTTATCGATGTATAAATCGAAACTACACGTCCTGCAATTTGTAGGGTTCGCTAGTGTGCTAGGAAGACACGTGCAAGTCCAGCAACCTAGAAACCTTTGGAAGCAGCCTAGAAATCAACAGGAAACAAAGATATAAGAATTTTGTAGTTGTCAATCTATAATTTGTAGTTGTCAATCTATAACTAGCACAGCTTCTACAACCTGGAAAACTATGAAAGCAACCCAGAATTTCTAGGTTAACAAAGATTTTCAAATGTTTTGAAGGTCTCTCAATTACTAGCTGAAAGTTTTTCATCAGGATTTGAAACGTTTCAAGTTTATGATGAATTTGAACATAATTATTTACAAATAATCGTTGATGGAGAAAATTCTATCCATACTTTATAAAATGATTAATCCCATCAAAACATTATTGATCAATAAGATTACAGAGAAACCGGTCATATGTATTCAATCAGATATACGACTAATTATAATTTATCCAAATGATTGAAAAGATATCAGTTTATGATGAATTTATATTTTTATACTTAAATTTATAATATGAAATGATTAATCCCATCAAAACATCAGTTGATTGAGATTCCTTGTAATAATGATGGAACTATAATACTTGTACAACAGAGGCTTTGAACTTTCATATAATGCGGACAAGATTGGCAAAATGAGCTACATGTTTTGATAAAAAGAAGAGAAAACTCAGAGCATCATGAAGAGAACAAATAGTATTATTCATGAAAAACGTGAGAAAAAAGGAGAAAAAAATGAGGTGAAAGATTAAGATGATTAAAAAGGAAGAGAAAAGGAGGAAGTAGAAGAGAAGTTGTAAAAAGGTTTGAACTTCTACTCAATACGGACAAGATAGATACAATAAGCTACATGTTTTGAAAAAGGGAAACTTAAAGCATCTTGGAAAGACAGAGACTATCACTGATGAAAAACTTGAGGAAAGAGTGATAAGAAAGAGAGAGAACAAGAACTAGTAGGAAAGGATTGAGATGATTAAAAAGTCAGAGGAGAAGAGAAGAAGAATAGAGTTGTAAAACGGTTCCTATACCAAAGATGCTGCGATTCCAAACTACAAACCACAAAACAGAAGTTTATAAATGGTGTTGCCGCGGTTCCACACAAAATCGCATTTCAAGATTTATGTTTGGAGAATTAAAAACAAATCAGAACAGCGAGTCAGAAGTCTCTCTATTTTGATAGTGGATGGAATATGTTGGGGTCAGCGCAGTTATGCCCGATAATCCTGATTAGCGAGCGGAGACATCGATAAGCCCGCTTTCGGGCGATCGCATCGCAACCTGATTAATCTTGAAAATAGTGTCGTTTCGCAGAAGGGGATCCCAAAGCAGCCATAAAGCCACTTATTACTCTTGCAGTAAGAGAAACTACCAGCTTCTTTTCATGGAGACCATGACCCTGCTACTATTTTCCTTGTGATCAACTGTTTACAAAATATGTTTGGATGAGTCTTGGAGAATGATGTCAAAAACATGATTCCTTTAATCAAGGAGGATGAGTTTGTATCTAAGTACGTTGACTAGTAGTTCTGTGAACAGTAGACATCACGCTCAGTAAGTTACATTGACCTGTTGTTATGTTTTCTCAATAATTAATAAATAATTTTTCAATTGTGTAGGAAATGTGTAGGAAAATCCTAAATAATCATAAACTTTTCGTTTTATCGTACCGTGACGTGTCGTCCCGGAATGTGAGTGTGAGCGCTGTTATCAGGTCTGGCTGCAACAAACTGTCTACAACGTTGATGGAAAGATACATTTTCAAGATGTTCGATGTTTTTGAACGGGTAGTATTATAGTCCACTAGACAGCTGATTTATGATGAATAATTCTATAGCCTGATTTTTACTCTAATATTGGCGTTTGAAGGAGGCTCCTTTTTCCTTCTATATTATCCTTGAAATGCAAAATTTCCAAAAACCTTGTATATACGTCAACGAGCAATTTAAAAAGGTACATACCTGTCAAATTTCATGAAAATCTATTACCGTGTTTCACCGTAAACGCGCAACATAGAAACATATAAACATTTAAACATTAAGAGAAATGCCAAACCGTCGACTTGAATCTTAGACCTCACTTCGCTCGGTCAAAAATAATTGCTGATTCATTTATTTCCCAGATTCTCTATTATCTGAAACAAATAATATTTTTTGATGAGGTGAGTTTACACTAAAGTTATTGGAAAAATGTTAATAGCTTAATCCTTATAGATTATATTAGATTGAACTGAACTTGACAAACACAAACACTTATGTTCATCACGTGTATGATAAGTTATGTTCAATCTAATAGAATCGATAAGGATGAAGTTATTAACATTTTGTTAATAACTTTGGTGTAAACGCAGCTTTAGACTTGAGCGTTGGTAATGAGGCAAATGATGATGAGAGATAAGTAAACCTATAGTTTACACCGAGCAATTTCTAATCAATTCTTGATTTCCATGATTTCCGTTGATCCGATTTCCGTGATATATTAAGTTTAATCAATTATCTAAATTTTGCAATTCTATCAACATGGTCGTTAATTGAAATGTCAATTGAATTTTGTAGTCATAGTAATATAGTCTTTAAAGAGCATTTTATTGGATAAGTTGAGACTTTTTCAGTTCTTATCAAATTAGAATCCAGAAACAGACCATTTATTGTAGTTCAGGGATGTTCCTAGTTATCAAACTAGGAGAGTGACATCTGATTTACTAAGACTTCCTAAATCGTATACCACTTGTTTCCAGAAATCGTTTGTATTTCTCGGCCCTGAGTTCTTCAACAATATTCCTCTTGAAATTAGAACACAAAATCGACTTGTTTTTCTAACAAAGGTACTTGGATGGCTTAGAGGCCTGACTATCTAGAGACGTTATTCAATGTGGTTTCATAGTTAAAATACTCTGATAATGGTGGTTATGCATTGGGAAAATGAGCCAGGTTTGGAAAGTGAGCATGGTTAGTGTCAATGTGTGAGGAGTGATTGGTTGCTAATTTTTCTTTCTTTTTTCTTTTTCTATTTTTCTACTTCTCTATAAATTCATAAATTATCAGATATTCATTCCTGCTCGCCGACGTAGAGTTTTGCACTCTTAGCAAGCATTATTTTTCTATCCAAATTCACAAATTATGCCTGATTTAGCATGTTCGAGTTCTTGTCTGAAGTTATTGTTTAATAAATTGGACTTTTATGTACCTTATAATATAACTTATTACTGTAATATTGTTAAGCTGTATGATTTTTCTCATAATTTGTAAATATTGTAAATTGGATGGAATAAAATTGAATTTGAATTTAAAATTTGAATTGAATTTAAATTACTGTAATCACTAGTAAGCATACCTTTTTGTGAAATTACGGATTGACAGGATTAACTGGTATTTTCAACGAAAATTTCCTAGTCCGGAGAAGTTAACGGATTTCAAATTCGAAAAATTGAATTCTTACCACATGTGAAAAAATTCTACTTAAAAGTTCTACGGATTAAAACTTTGAATACTAACCCTTCAGAGGAGAAGGGAGAGCGGAAATACGATCATGTTTTCCACCCAGCAAATCAAAGGACAGCAAAGAGATTGATACAAAAATAAAAGTGGATACAGTGTTGAGATAGCATAAAAATTAAATGAAACCATCTCTTTTATCAAACTTCCTCCTCCTGCTCCTGATATCCCTTATATTCCTCATCAACTTGAAAAAAACATATACAGTGAGTTGAATACAAGTTTTCTTCAGAATTCCAAGACATAGGATGATTGAAATCTTTCATGGACATTATAGGAACTGTTCTCCTAATTAATCGCCCTCCTTGTTGAAAGAGCTTATCAATCACTATTATATAGTTAAATCACTCTGATAGTTAAAATGGACAGAATCCATTCATTCAAATCCATCATATATTGAGAAAACCAATGAATACCCATTATAAATTTCCATGAGAATTTTCTTCTCTGATATGAAATATGAATCGAGTTTGGTGTTTGAAAGAAAAGTCGAAACAAAGGAATACAACGGAGGATATTTCGATGGAAATATCACAATATTCCGTAGTATCTCTGTGAGCGGAATTCTTCTTGGACATGAGAACATTCTTGGTCCACGCAGAACACAGTGGATAATTTCATTAAGGAGAGCCAAGTGCTCTGAATGGCAGACGACCAATAAGAATCAGTTGAACGAGCCACTGTGTCCCATTCGCCATGACTTGCCATCCAACTGATGAAATCTCATGAAATATGAAAGAGGAAATAAGGGTCAGATGGGCTGTAGGCCTCCACATGAATGCGACTTCCACACAACTTATTGGATTAGGATAGCAGTAAGGAATTCCTTGAAACTCGTTTGCGAGAGCAGCTCATCCGATAAAGAAGTGAAGATGTTTTAGTGTTAATCAAGTTTGATGACTTGATTCTGTTTTAGCTAATCAATACTGAAGGCAAATCCTTTGTGATTTTAACTGATCTAAATGACAACAACTTTATTATTGGAACAGTAAAAAAAGTTAAGAGCTATGATTAACTTATTTTCTCCAAGAAAACATAGATCATTCTTCTTCTTTAGGTGCCGTCTTCGTTTCGAAGGTTGGCAATCATCAAGGCGATTTTTACTTTTGAGACCGCAGATCGAAATAGGTCATTATTGCTGCATCAAACCAATCCCGAAGGTTCTTCAGCCATGAGATTCGTCTCCTTCCTACAGGTCTCTTTCCTTGGACTTTCCCCTGCATAATAACTTGAAGTAATTGATATTTTTCTCCTCTCATAGCATGTCCCATGTATAGCAGTTTTCTTCTCTTAATTGTCATAATCACTTCTTTTTCCTTGCGTATGCGTTCATCACTTCTACATTGGTCACTCTCTCCACCCATGAAATCTGTAGTATTCTTCGATACATCCATAGCTCAAATGCCTCCAATCTCCTCACATAAATCTCCTTCAGCGTCCAGGCTTCATGCCGTAGTACAAAACAGATAACACATAGCACCTCATCATTCTTATCTTCAAATCAAGTTTAGATCTCGGCAACAGAAAAACTTCTTCATTCTTGTAAATGTACTCTGGGCCTGTTCGACTCTGATTCGTATTTCTTGGGTACTGTCATTGTTTGCATTGATGGTTGTTCCTAGATCATTGATCATATATAAAATATATACTTATGAGATTATATTATTTATTCCGTCTGTAGATTGTTATTACAAATTCCATCATTACAAGAATTACAAAATAATGAAGATCTACGAACTTTGATTCTCCAAAATTTGTGAATCAAGCCAGTAGTTCCCAACGGAAATGCTTGCAAAGCTGTGTACAGACTTACGCGCTGCTATTTTTTTATACAAGGATTCGCTAAATACGATAATCGAGGTCAAATCACAAGCTTGCCTCGTTCCATTGTTGCCGGCAGGAGCTTGGGCAGTTCGTTGAGCGAGAATTGGAATTGTGTGCGATCATCTTGTGAACTCCTCGCGTTTCGTTTGTGTATTACGCAGTTTATAAGCCTGTGAGAAACTTTGAAAACAACGTAAAATACTTTTGAATGGACTAAATAAACATAGATAAATGTAACTTCGCTTAAATCTGTGATACTGGCATCTTTGATTTGAGAGTTTCAACCCTGTTTCAACTCTAGAATGTAGAATGCTGACTGTATATGATAATGTACCCACCCAGAATTACCACCATCAGAGTATTTCAAGGCCATTGATTAGCGAATATTCAGAGACTGAGTACTATTTTTATAAACTACCTCAAAAGTTCTAAGTTTAAATCTGTACAGATACTTTATCATCCCATGAATTACGCATAAAATATTCCAGTTTCTCTCAAACACACAATTTATTACCACTTGTTACAGCCTGGAAATCAGTTTGCTTTGTTGAGCTTTTAACGTCAATCTTGCGAGAAAAGCATAACTTGAGTAGAGAAAGTGGAAGCAATAAGCAAAGTTTTGTAGGGTTTCTTAGCGCTCATGAATCTGTTTCGTTATGAAGTTATTGCTTTAACGAGCGTTTGTTGAACAGCAAATTTGCTTTTCCTCCCTACTTTACTGCTTATATTGAGATGCTCTTCTCTTTGACGTTGGGACGTTGAGAAATACTATTTATTTATTCGATCTTCAGAAATTATAACTTTATTCAATTTAATTTGATAATTAGAGTAGATACCAATGAAGAATATCAGAGCTTTTTTAGTACACATACAAATATAGTAATGTACTCGTTATGTACATGCAAATGTTGTGTACTTGTTCCATAATGTATACAGAATGTAACTATGTTCTTTACTTTACTTGTTCGTCATAATTATGAAACTGCATTAAGGGAGCCACGCTCCCGCAGCATGATACGTCAAAGTGTATTCTAATATATTATCACCATCCTTCATATTTCAATACAACAGTCAATAGAACACAACAGATTTCACATAACATACATTAATCAATTTGTATAGACAAAACGCTTAATCAAGGATAATTTGTAAGGACACAATACAATAAGGAATTCCTTGAGTGTTTTCTGAACTCCTTCAAGCCCTCAATTCCTCTTATGTGAGATGGAATTGAATTGAATATTTTCATTCCCATATAAAACGGGCTACTCTCCAGCAGACTAAGTCTATGAGGTGGGTAAACAAAACCTCTGAATCTTGTATTAATAATAATAACTTTTTAATGTCAAAAACAATTTATAAAGAAGAAGAATAATTAATAATCAATAATGTAGAGTCTGAGGTAATATAATAATGACTGATAAAACTTATGATCATAATATACATTTTCTAAATATATAAAAGCGAAATGGCACTCACTCACTGACTGACTGACTAACTCACTTACTCACTCACTCGCAGAACTAAAAATCTACCGGACCAAAAACGTTCAAATTTGATAGGTATGTTTAGTTGGCCCATTAGAGGCGCACTAAGAAATCTTTTGGCAATATTTTATCTCTAAGGGTGGTTTTTAAGGGTTTAAAGTTCTTCTAGCATGTATATTCTTCTTATTCCAATACCTTAAAATTATAATTGAAATGTCCATACCATATGTTAATATAGAACTATAATCTAGAGAGAGTACCTCTTCGAAACAGTTGTTCTGGTAACTAAATTGAAAATTTTGTCAGGTTGGCATTAAGTTGAGTTGACTTTGTTAGGTTGGCACCAACTTGAAGATTGAAATGCATTCATGCAGGACCACCTAAAAACCAATTTATCCAATTAGCAAAAATTAGCGTTTTCTCAGCTTTTCTGCGTTTCCTCACCTTTTTTCAATAATTGATGGAAATATATTTGGAAAAATTCAGTACACAGGTTTAGCTGAGGTGGAAGAATTTTGTTCGCCAAAGATACGCCGATATAGTAACAGGTGTTTTTCGAGATCAAATTGACATAATACGTTCAAATTCGGTACAGAGGTTCCGCTGAGGTCTACATGCAGGCGAGCGAAGCGAGGCCTCTGATCTCATTTTTGGACAACCCAGTCGGGGGTCCAGAATTCGGTAAAGAGGTTCCGCTGAGGTCTACATGCAGGCGAGCGAAGCGAGCCCGCTGATCTCATTTTTGGACGATCCAGTCGGGGGTCCAGGGGACGGAGCCCCCTGGCTAGACGGATATGGCGAGCGAAGCGAGCCTGACGGCTAGTATTATAATATATGCATTTTTATGACAAAAAATACTCTCATGCAAGGGAAGCTTCCCTGTACGCATGGAGGAGTTGCTGCAGACCGAGAAACTCGGGGATGGCTCAACTGGTTCTCCTCATACTTGTGTATAATTATGTGTACTTGTTTCATGTAAACAACAAGAATTTTACAAATCTACTTATCACTTACCAACATTCAACAGAAATAGTACTTGTAATGTATATTATGTAAATGTTGAGTATGTTGTAATAGGTCGATGTAGGCTACTTGATGTGAAAAACTTGGAAGTTAATTAATTACTTTGGAACAAGATAGGATTATATTTTGATAGGGTAAGTTTCGAATTCATAGAGCTCTTGTGTATCCCTTGTTTCATGAATTTTCGTAGTTTTCCTACAAAATCTGAGCTTCTATTTCAGACAAAACTATTTAGGCACAGTCAAAGCTTGAACTGGATTAATCAGCTATAGTGAGGTCCACGTTATAATGGCAGTGGATAAAGATAGAAGAATAGCGATGCCGATTCTCTTTATTGATAAATTATATTTCAAAACTGTCAAAAACATAACTGGCATCGTTGTGGACCTAGAAAAGGATAGTACCACCGGCTTTGTCGAATGATAGACAAGAATAGCAAAACCAAAGTTGATCAAATACTGTCATTATAACGTGGACCTCATTATAGTGGCTTAAACTCAAAATGAAACACATTACAACAAGCAAGACTTGATACGGATTCAATCCAATTAATAAAAACAAAATGTAAACTTGAAGTACCCTTTATTATTTAAAATATTACAACGACTAGTTTCGACCATAACTTGGGTCATTTTCAAGTTGAAATGTAAATGGATTTAATCCTGTTTAAAATGACATTTAGTTTCAAACTGTAACTGTGCAAACGGCCCTTAGAATGAGTTCTTGATCGATGACATAGATATTGGAAGATAGAGGCCAAGATCGCTCGTATTCTCGTAGAAGGAGTATTGTGAGATCACGAGACTAACAGGATTGTTAAGATGTAGTAATGGAGTGCAAATACTCCGAAGCACAAAATAGAAGAGACCTTGAATATGTATTGACATTAGAGTGGGCTAACCTATATGAAAAACGTAGTAAGCATATCAAGCTGCTCGTTTATTAACTAACGTGCCTGTTCTGGATTTTCATAGATTACAACTCATTGAATTAGATTTGTAAAATGAAATTAGTAATCTCAAAATGATCGGGAAACAAAGTAAAATGAGAATAAGCCCCAGAGGAGCAAGAGAGCAGGAAGCCAGCAAAATTGGAGATGACACGTTTGAAAAGGTTAAAAGCTCCACGTACCTGAAAACTGAGATTGATAGCAGTGATAAGATATCAATGGAAATCAAACGAAAGATAATGCTTGGAATCGTGTTTACTTTGCAAATAGTAGGCTGCTAAAATCAAAACTTCTCACCAGGAATACAAAAATGAGAATACATTTTACTCTTATTAGACCAGTTGTCACATATTATGTGAAACATGGACGATTCTGCAAGAAGACAGCAAAGCTCTGTTGGTATTTGAAAGGAAGATAGTGAGGAGGATGTGGAAAATTAAAAAAAGGAGAAGAAGAAGAAGAAGAAGAAGAAGAAGAAGGTGGAGAAGAAGAAGAAGAAGAAGAAGAAGAAGAAGAAGAAGAAGAAGAAGAAGAGAAGAAGAAGAAGAAGAAGAAGAAGAAGAAGAAGAGAAGAAGAAGAAAAGAAAGAAGAAGAGAAGAAGAAGAAGAAGAAGAAGAGAAGAAGAAGAAGAAGAAGAAGAAGAGAAGAAGAAGAAGAAAGAAGAAGAAGAAGAAGAAGAAGAAAGAAGAAGAAGAAGAAGAAGAAGAAGAAGAAGAAGAAGAAAAGAAGAAGAAGAAGAAGAAGAAGAAGAAGAAGAAGAAGAAGAGAAGATGAAGAAGAAGAAGAAGAAGAAGAAGAGAAGAAGAAGAGAAGAAGAAGAAGAAGAGAAGAAGAAGAAGAAGAAGAAGAAGAAGAAGAAGAAGAATAAGAAGAATCAATCCCATAGTTCTAAACTTGCAAAAGGGAAATAACTTTTCTCTCCTAGTTTCCTACTTGCTTGAACGTATCACCTTCTTTATTTACTGAGGAGAAAGAGAGTGGACGAAGAGAAATTCACCGGCGATCGGGTAAATATTTCAAAGTATGATGGTAAAACTGATCAGTCTGGAAGCCTCTGAAAACTAGGAGAGCGATCATTCTAATCCCAGCTGTCATAGTGTTAACTGTTTCTTGAGATTTTCTTACAATTTCCAGTAATATGTTTTCGTTTGGGGGTACATTCTCATTCTCTCCAGGAGATTGATTGTCCAAGTAAATCGAACATTTAATGTAATTGTAATTTAGAAGTAAAGTCCCCCTTATAGAATATAATAATGGGATGAATTAGGATGACGATTGATTCCCTCTATACTTGGATCTTCAATACCCCTTTTGGGTGAGTATTTTTATTATTGTCATTGAATATAATTTATCAGTATTTGTGAAGTGATTATGTATGTTAATAATATTATTTATTTCCTCATAGGAAGCGGTGAATTGTATTTATTTGATGATCTACCTAGATCATCAATTGAATACAATCTATTAGATATTGATGATTATTATGTTCTAATTCTGTTGTAAATTTGTCATCAGGTTTCTGTATCGGGCTGAGAATTTCCATTGTAAAAGGGCCGGCGACTTCTTCCAACCATGGATGGAATCGTACGTCATTGAACGCTGATGAGGAGAGAACAAGACTAACTCTCTTTTGGATCTGTCGCCGCGAAGCCTGAAAATTCCTGGAGGACGACTAATCATCTTCACCCTTTATCCATCTCCGCCAGGGACTCCGGACATCGCGACGACAACTACAAGATGAGTACTTGAACTTTCCCCACCAGAATTCAATGTGTCCCTTAGATTTTGGTCTCTTAAAGACGTATATACAATTAAATTTGGTCTCTTAAAGACAAAGATAATCTTTAATTGAAGAAAGTATTTATTGTAAAGTGTTGTTGAATTTAAATATTAATATAGAGGCAATCAATGGTCAAATGATTTTTATTTCGGATTCCTCACCACTGGAATAGTACTAGAAAATTCACTAACCCCTCCACCATCGGGGTCTCGCATGATTTCCAAACTTAATTATAGTTGTCTGAGAATTTAGGTTCTCAAAAGACACTATAGAAGAAAAAGAAGAAGAAGAAGGAAGGAGGAGGAGGAGGAGGAGAAGAAGAAGGAGAAGAAGAAGAATAAGAATAAGAAGAATATGGTCCAGTCTATGAAAATGGTGCGTAGACACTGAGGAAAACCGGGAAATAGAAACAATTATTCTGCAAGGCAAGAATATTCTTCGATTCATCAAGGCTAGAAGGATAAACTGTCTTGGACACGTGGAAAGAATGACTGAGAACAGGATGCAGAAAGTGACGTTAAATAAAAATTAGATGCAGCCAGAAGAAGAGGAGGGTCGAGAGTAAGAGGGTCAAAGGCTTTGCCTTGTGGAGAGTTTATCGCCATGTCTTTTCAATAAACTTCCTATGAAGTTTATTGGAAAAATAATGTTGTATTTTCTGTAACTACGATATATTGCAGTTAGATTTAGTTATTACAATTAATCATTTAATTTCATCTGTAAGTTTTATTTATGATTATTTGTTTGCAGAAGATGTAACGTTGTTGTATTATTTGAATTTGTTGTACCCTGTTATCATGGATAATAAAAACCAATTTGATTTGATTTGAGTACGATGGAAGCAGGATGTGGAGAAAGACCTGAGAGCGATAGGAGTCAGTGGCTGAAGGAGGAAGGAGAAAGACAGGGAAGTTGGAGGATGATTGTAAAGGAGGCCAAAGCCCACATCGGGCTGTGGCGACAGGATGAGTAGAAAAAAATTCACAAAATGAGAATCTAAAATATACATATCATTCAACAAAAAAATACAAAAAAGTTTCTGGATTAAAATAAGAGAAAAAATCCATCGAATTAATAATGATCTTAATGAGTTATTTATTTATCTATTCCATTCCACAATCACAATACCAAATTAATGATTGGGAGTGAATCAACAGGATAAATCCAAAACTGTTTCTCATCCTAATTTCGATGAAAATAGCCCAAATAAGATTATATACAGTAGGTTTCAATTATAGATACGGATGAACAATTCGTAGAATTTGAATTCATGAGTGGAGTCAATAAATCAAATTCAACCAGGGATTCAACTTATCGCCGTCATGCGATTCGCAGTGGCAGACGAAGAAGGCGCTAAGCACACCGAGGAAACGACATCAAAGTTAAAATCTATTTCCTGATAATCAATAACTATTATAATATATCTTCATTTTCATACATAAACTGAAAAATTACTACTCCGTTTCTACTGTGCTATTCAAGTTTATTCGATTTGATGCGGAATGTCCGAACACCAACTTTCTGCCACTTATAGCAAGTGACAAAGAGGGAAAACTACGCAAATAAGTGGCAGACGACAGAGAGAGAAAACAACACAAGTGAGTGCCGGCCAGATTCATGACTGAACCCGTGTTACCACAATAAAAGGTGTGAAGAAGGCGTAAAGTCGGGAATCTCTGCCATTGGCCGATCGGTAGTTCGGAGTTCACTGCAAATGCTGCACCCCACGTCATGACGCAGTGGTCCGTTCAAAGCTGCTTTTGACAACACAATCTATGACCTCATAAAGAACTTCAAGACTTTCTCAGCAAGGAGTAAATTGGGAAAATCTTTACTGACTAACTTTAAACCTTTAAAAATTTTCTACTTTTCATCGTTGTCAGTAATCCAACGTAGTAAACCTTTAAATTTGAGTGTTATAATATTTGAAAATTCAAAAAATGTATGAATTCCGGGCTACTTTCTTGTATTTATAAAAAGAATTATAGTACCCTTTTAAAATAATAAAGTAGTAGAATGAAATACAAAACCATTAGTAAACATTTATTTGAAATTTACTATTAATATAATTAATCGTGTGACCTGGCTGTAGTTGGTGATGATGGTTGAAGCTGAAAATTAGGTGTTTTTCACAATACAAGGAGCATTGTTGTAAGTGTACTGGAAATCTATATGAGATAGAGCGCTCTCCTGATCTCAGATTGTAGAGCACAAAAATACGCTCAGAGGTATTTTGAATTATACATCTGAATGTTAACAATCGGAAGATATTGTTGATCAAAAACTGAAATTCATCAAAATGATTTTCCCATCAAATTTCACTCATTTTTGAAAAATCATAACTCAGTTCTAATTGGAGATGAAGAGTTCCAAATGATCTCATTTTTTCAGAATTGTATGATCTAAAAAAAAGACGAGAGCAAATTTTTCTGTCCGATTACGAGATTTGGCAGAAATAGCTGAAAACTGGAAAATACGAGGTTTTTGGGCCCCTGTATCTAGCACAAAAAAAATTTGCATGAAGAAAATGGTCTTATGTACCCATATTTAAAAATCAGAACTACAATATAAATTGCATGCACCAATGTATATAGTGAATGGACACTGTATCAGCTACCATCTATAGAAGGCATTGACTAAACAGAGGATCGGCAACGTTGTTCTCCTATCTTTCTCCTCTGCCATTATAACGTGGACCCCACTATATATGATATACCATTTTCACCATTATTTATTTAAGATAGAAGGCTTCTATTAGAAATTTTAGTTCTATTACATAAGTTTCTTTGGATTTGAAATAATTATTAAACAGTTATTAATAATATTATTTATTGACTCAAAACAAACATATAAAAATGCTCAGTCATCATGCATGTTCCTACGACCATGTTACTTCTGTATTATCTGTATTATAATTGTAGTTCCATTTATGTAAGTTTCTTTGGATATTTGAAATAATATTAAAACACAAGTTAATAATATTATATTTATTGACTCAAAACAAAAACTATAAAAATGCTCAGTCATCATGCATGTTCCTACGACCATGTTA
>NC_052514.1:10722913-10767748 GCF_014356525.2 Nilaparvata lugens
CACGAACAAGAATTCACAACATTCTTTATTGACTCATACAACATGTACATCATCAAAAATGATAGGGGAGTGAAAAGTAACCTTGTGCATTTCCTCTCCCAAATTTAGACTTGTAGTTCTGTGAACAGTGGACCTCGCGCTCAGTGAGTTACATTGACCTGTTGTTATGTTTTCTCAGAAATTAATAAATAATTTATCAATCAAAAATGTCTAGAGAAAATCCTAAATAAACATAGAGCTTTCTGTCCTATATCGTACCGTGACGTTTCGTCCCGGAATGTGAGTGTGAGCGCTGTTATCAGGTCTGGCTGCAACTGTCTACAACGTTGATGGAAAGATAAAATTTTCAAGATGTTCGATGTTTTTGAACGGGTAGTATTATAGTCAACTGTTTACTAACGTTTATGGAAAGATACATTTTCAAGATGTTCGATGTTTTTGAACGGGTAGTATTATAGTCCACTAGACAGCTGATTTATGATGAATAATTCTATAGTCTGATTTTTACGGTGATATTGGAGTATGAAGGAGGCTCCTTTTTCCTTTTATATTATCCTTAAAATGCAAAATTTCCAAAAACCTTGTATATACGTCGACGCGCAATTTAAAAAGGAACATACCTACCTGTCAAATTTCATGAAAATCTATTACCGCGTTTCGCCGTAAATGCGCAACATGAAAACATATAAACATTTAGTGTATAGAAATGATAAACATTCAAACATTAAGAGAAACCGTCGACTTGAATCTTGGACCTCACTTCACTCGGTCAATAAGGTTAGTCCGAAAAAGGTTACTTCTTGTAGTTCCTTTACAGAATTTTTAGTTCTTAATTATTTTTACAAAGTAGATTTTCAAATTTAGATGCTTCGAAACATTCAAGTACAAGATTTAGAAGAATCTGCATGGGATAACGAGACGAAACTCTGAATCTGAGTTTCATGTAAGGTTGATGTTTTGGTTAAAATTTTTGACATTTGTCAGTCAAGGTAATAAGTGTTACCGTTGGCACACATATCTTGTTCTCTTTTGAAGTCAGAAGCAGAGTCCCAACCTCTCACTCAATTTAGGCAGGATATTATTTCGGAGATGTCGACGCGACCATTCATTAGCGTCTAAAATCACACCTCTCTGCTGAAGATGGGCACTGTCGCCATCCAAACTAGAAAGTAAATGTATTTAGTTTTTGTGTTAGCAGGGTGATTACCCTAAACCAGCGTCCAGTGTTCAAAGTTAATTGGCAGTTTAGAACCGAAAACACCAGCGATAAGATTGAGTTTTTATTACATCATTAGACAGTCGACTAGCGCACCATAATGGTGAATGTCATGGAGATGTGGGATGAACACTACAAGTAACCTTCCCGTTCCCAAATCCCAATTAGCATAGAAATTCTCGCCTCACTGAGTTTTTGATAGAAGCTGCTATGACGAGCTGGACCAGTATGTGGAATGTTGGACTTCAAACTTCAAACCGGCAATAAAGTGGGAGAATTACGTAAATTTTTTTGAACGGAACATGTTCAGGATGACAGGACCCTTACAGCTTTATGACTGCCCAGCGTACATGGAATTATTTTCTCAAACTCTATTCAAATTTAAACAGTAGGCGAACCGTTTAATGTTTTCCATTTGGTTATACTACCAATATTTTATGATTACACAGACTACCATTATTTTTCCCACACGAAAATTCCGTGTAGATTTTTTTTCGTGAAAATAAACTTTTCTAACTATATGCGCATCATTTTGAGCAATAAAATCAGTTTTCCAATGTTAAAGAATTTCTATCCAATTATTTTTCCTAAATTATTTCAAAATATCATGTTTTCTGATTTTACACCCTTCACACCAAATTCTTCCACATCAACTCTGCCGCATTTCCTTCGCTTTTTACTACTTTATTTGATTTTTCCCCTGTTATTAGAACATCAAAGGAGAAGGATTTGGTCTGTGTTACTCAATTTTTTTACATCATCAAAATTGGAATCTTTTTGAAAAAGGATACTCCCTTGAAATCTCACCTTGAAAATGAATACTAGATTCTATCATGTTCTATCCACACTTGCAAAAGGCTCCAATGAGTTGACACTAACTGTGATTTAATTGAATAGGAAAAACTTTTTGTGTGGTTGAGAAGTTGATATTGTGGTAATTATTCATATTGAATGGAAAAGACTAAGAAATTGTCAAAAAACCACTGATTTATTGATAATTAGAAAGACCGGTTTTGGTTATTACATCATTGTCAATCTCTGATAATTCGATTCAATTTGAATAGAAAAGAGGTACTTGATCACTCATATTGTTTTCCACTATGATCCGTTCATGATGATGAGGGGATATCAAATCATTATTGAAATTAAGATTCCTGAAGTTGACCATTCAACTTCAGCATCGTTACTCCAAATGAGTTGGTGTAATGTGCAATGTATATTTTTGTATATATATATTTTTTTGGGCAAAAATTGAACTTGAACGTTTTACAGTAGAAACATAACCTATTTTTTGGACATTTTATTAATTTATCAAAATTTGGGAATGGAATAGATTTGGGCCAAGCCTGTTGTTCCTTCCTAATCATATTGATTTATATGATTTGTGATTCTGTCCACGAATAAATAAATAAATATGTTAATATTGAGAAAACTTCCTTAGATATTAGGAAAAAAATGTCACGTTCTCGCCAAAAATGTCCCAGATAACTTATAATTTAAATTTAAACAACAATTTCTAGAAATTTTGGAAGAAACAGTGTGAAATTTTAGAGAGATGCCTGATTGAAGGAATATTCTTATAAAATATCTAGATTCTTCCCTCATACTCTATCAGTTTGCATAACACAAGTCCAATTTGCATTCAACAAAATTCTTTATAAAAACACCCTCTCAGTGAAAACAGTCTATAAAATCCAATAGTTTAATATAAACTCGTGTAGTTACAAGAGTTGAACTGTGAGAAGAGACTCATTTCGGTTACATGACAAATATAAATTGACAAAATTCTTGATGAAAAACATCCCTTTCACTGCCAAATAGTCGATAAAATCCAATAGTTCAATACAAACTCATGTACATACATGTGCTGAAGAGGGAGAAGAGAATAATTTCGGCTTCATGACAAATATATTGACTCATATTGACGAAATTCTTGATGAATAACATTACTCTCAGTGCAAAATAGCCTATAAAATTGAATACAAACGCGTGTAGATACATGTGTTGTGCAGTGAGAAGAGACTCATATAAGCACGTGCTCAAAGCTGAGGTCGAGAGTAACCTATTACCTATTCGCATATTCAATCGCCGCCATTCTCCAAGCTTCCGTTGCATTGTTTAATAGCATTGGTGGCTGGGTTCTTCAGTAGCAGGCTAAATACAAAGCCGGGGCATTAGAACAAGTGCTATAAACACGCCATTTCACTCTCACAATGCACAAATACTCGAACGCCCTTTCCCTCAGGAATTATAAAGTCAAATTTGTTTGTTCCTGGATGCAGCATCGAAGTAAAACACTGGTGAAATGGTGTGAGCTGGCCCTAAACTCAATGAAGTTTCAATGGACATTTTTGTGATGTTTGGTAGTCTAGCATTGTTCTTAACAAAAAATTCGAAGTCTTTGAAGTGTTTAGAAAATATTCGTCACAACTTGAATTTGCGTGTTAAATCTTTATTTTGAACATAATGGAACTGCATAAGGAAGCAACGCTCCCGCAGTGAATTACACGTCAAACTATAAAATCCATAAAAGGAACTCAATTTATTTATTTATTAGATTAGCACAAACAATACAATGATCGGAAAAGAAAAAACATGATATTACCCAAAACTTCTTCAATTTCCCAATTTAGTTTCTAACTATCCAAATATTATACATAGGTTATGAACTGAAGTTTTAGAATCTCAATGGAATTAGCGCTTGATTTTGTAATAATGAAGGAACTATGAGAAAGATGTGAATTAGATCTTGAGATCTACAAGGAGAATTAAAAATCAATATAAATGAGTTCAGTGTTAACTAAGCTAGATTGACATAAATCATAAAGTGTCCCATCAACACTGTAGACTCAGTAACAATGTAACTACTGGAAAATACGACAAATTGGTATCCCTAAAGTATCTGTGATCAGTGAGAATGTGCATTATGGATAACAAACGGCATATAGATAGAAGAATGATGTGTAGCATCGTGAACGGGAATGGCTGCAATTCAATTCAATATCAATAAACTCGAATTAATCATAATAAACTTGGATTAATCATTCAATGAACATGAATGGTCTATCTCACAATGACACGTCAATGTGGAGATATTTTTCTCATAAAGAAACAAACGAACAAACAAGCAAGTATAGTACGCAAATGACTATCTCAAATGAACAAATCACTCAAGGATTAATGTCATCCGTATTATCAGGTTACAACGGGAAAAAGTAAGTCGACAAAACATATGTAACATCATTGAGGGAACACCTTTATGAAGTGATAAACGTTCTTGAAAAGTCACAGAAAATAGTAACAACAACACAACTTTGTCCGTACTCCGTGGTAATGTGTGTTGCCTCATTCGATCTACAATCGAAATACAACATTTCAATATCATATATTCATTGTAATTCCTGTATAGCATTCTTCAAAAACATCCAGTTTCCCATTTATAGGAAACATTCGTTTTATAGAACAGCTTTTCAAAAATTCTACCCAAAACCTGTTCAAGGAAGCCGATTATATTTGACTTGGCCTATTTCTTGAGAACACGAGTGTCTTCTTGTCTGCGTGCTTAGGGACCAAATATTTAATCTGAATCAAAATATTACTGTCACTATCTCCAACATCAAAATAAATCTTTGTTAGTTTCATATTTATCCGGTTTATGAATACTTTTAGTGATATTGACAGATGAATATTACGTTTAAAGGAGATCTGGAAGTGTTTGGAGTGATTTTGAATGCATTATGCCTACACAAATAAGTTTTGGAGGATGACAAGCTGGAATATTTTGAAAATCGGGAATTAGTCTTGCAGCAAGAGTTATTATTAAGCTCGCACTGCTATAGAACGGTATCAAGATAACATGTCCAGAACTAAGACTTAGGAATTATTGCCCACATTCCAAAAGAGGACTGGTTTCAAATATTTCACCGGAATTTGTCTCATCAAGATTTGCCGGATGGAGAGAAAAAATCTGAAAGAATTCAGGTATATTTCAGCTACCTGTGATTAATAGGATTCAACCGAATATAATCATTACAAATAGCTATTTCCAATGCCTCCCGTATATATTTAGTGTCCCATTCTATTACCGCGGGCAATAAACAATTCAACCTGGATCAAGATAGCTGAAGCTTTGCTGGTATAGATGTATATTTATGGTCTCAGTTATATACATGATACAGACTACAGACGAAGCGCGATCGTGGACTAAACTGGTTTTCATTCGATAACTCTCAGTTTGTTCCAGCTTTGGGACCAGAAATCCCCACAACTCTTGAATCCTACTGTTTCCTATCCCTCAGACTTGCGTGGATCCAAATTTAGAGACACTGAAAATGGAGTTGTAAATCGGCCTCAACGTCAAATACATTTTATCAATCAGATTGTTGATCTGCTTCATGAAGTAGTGGTAGAGGAGCTTATCGGAGTCAATGAATTTTAGGGCTTTTAGTGGAATTACGTGGATTGTTTATCTTGATGACAGTTTTACGTGGTTTAAATTTGATCATTCGGCTACCATAGAGGCAAGAAATGGAAAAACTGTTCTAACCACGGTCTTTCAAACAACAACAGATCTAAGCAGTTTTATTGGGGAGATTTGTTATACAGTACCTGATTGGAACTGTTATTTTCCAAGTTTTGGCAATATCGTAGTCAAATCGTAATGGAATTTGAACCATTAGAACTGCTATCAAGATAAAAAATCCACATAATTCAACTAAAATATACATAAGTCTATCTACCTTTTAGTTACTCCTTAATGCATATTCATGAACAATAGAGATCACATAAATTTGGTTCAGTTGGATTCCAATTTAATTAAATTTCAATCATATGTCGTGGAAATATGATAAGAAGATTCATTTATTTAACATTCTTCACTTGAATGATATGGAAAAATTTCTACCATGCTCACAAGTTTCTCTCGCTCAAGTCATTGTTCCAGATACGGTACATCTGTCAATCACCAGCTATCAACTATACCCCGCTATCAATCTCGTGATTATTTTTCCAAAGAGAGAATCCCCGCAAAAACTTCCAGTTACTTCAACGTTCATTTGAAGAGCAAGTTTTTATAGCTGTACTTTTGCATACAACTCTCCTAACAAGCTTGAATCAAGCTCTCTAAACAATCTATATGCCAGAGGTCAATGTAACAGAGTTAGCCCAATAAACAATTTCGAATAGTTAGAACAAACATTTCATCCGATCGATTTGATCAAGCGTAGGTTCTGAGGAATTCCGGATATCTAACAGTGGTTGTCAGACATTGACATATGCTTTGCTCAGTTTCCCACTCATTTCTGTGTAGTTTGTTTGTATTCTAATCCTTTCATTTGACAGGCAACCGACTTTTTCCAATAGCCGGCTTATTAGTGTTTACTTTGAAGGTTTTGAAACATTTTGTTTGCCTCAAATCTTGGAGAAAGCTGATTTTGAGGACTATCAACAGAATCTAATTCAATCATGAATCTTGAAAAGAATAAAGGAAATAGATGAGCTTGGTGTTCATCAGGGAAGTGAATAACCTTTCCATCATTCAACAGATGTACAAGAGTTTTCAGTAATTTACAAAGGAACTCTGATTACATGTAGCCTACTAACCAAAACTGAAATGGTTACTTTGATGAAAAGTATGATCACTTACTTGATCATACTTGATCACTTGCTGATCACTTACTTGATTATAAGAGGGCTATTTTCGAGAAAAATCCATAGATACAGAGTAACCAAGAAAGTGATAACAACTCACACAACAAATCATGGACGTAGACCTACGACCTATAAATTTGCACATCACAACAAATTTGCAGTAAAGCCCGGCACACACTCATCGATTTTTGTTCCTACGATATTTTGCCGTCCTTATTAACTCTATCAGATCAAAATAGATGATTTCAAACAGATGATGTCTGTCAAGTTCCGTTTAATGTGATAGAATTCATAAGGACGGCAAAATATCATACGAACAAATATCGACGTTTGTGTGCAGGGCTTAAAGGTTGTTCTAATGTACTCTTCCATACTGTTGTACTAAACCTTCCTCCATTACAAGATCTCATTGGTTCAATATTGCAACAAGCTTCATGGTCCCAGATTGTTGATTTTGAATTGGATTCCCGATCATCGCACGGCATTTAAAAACTATCATTATAATCATGCGAACATCATAATTCTCATTTGCAGAAATGCACCTCCACAAAATATTCTCACATCTCCCTTTTCTATCCAATTTCACGCATATCATCTAAACATAACAATTCACCCACAACCAGAGAAAAGTATTATACAATTATAAGATTGTTTTATTTCATGCTACCACTATAAACTACCAACAAGAAAATTATAACCTTAAAATTGCCAACAATTATCCTCAACATTTTTGCTTTCGCAAGTGCTCTCATGCAATACACTCTCACCTGCAACTTGAGTTTACCTTGGTTTGAGTTGCAATTGCAGCCATGTAATTACACAGTTATTACCATTATTATGGCTATAACCATAGGTTATAGTTATAACCATAGAGGCCGCCTCAAGCCATACAGGTGCATAGGCTGGATGAGTAAAGAGAGTGAGTGTGAGTAAGTGAGAGAGTACGAGTGGCTTATGAGCTGCAGGCATGAAAAACAAATCAAGGTAAGAAAATCAACGTGAATATTGAGATTAACAAGGGCCAGATAGGAGCTCAAGGACACCCATAGATGAAACAGGTTATTGGAACGGCTAGAACACTATAGACTCCTTCATAGTATACACCTGATAGTCTTCATAATATCTATGTATGTTGAGCTCCTATATAATATACTCGATATTAAAATACTCCTCTATAATCTCTTTTCTGTATAGGGCTACTTGTAATATAAATAGAAATAAAAATAAACATTTTGAAACATGTTGTGATTGAATAATTCAAAAAGGGTACAGAGATTTTTATTTTTATTTCTATTTATACTCATCTATGACTCTCCATTTTAATCAAAAGAGGATTAGATTATGAATCATTCTATTTTTCTATGGTTAATTCCCCTGTATGACTATGGACAATAACCAGATTTTCTACATTATAATATACTCTTCATACGATATACACGTATGTACAGACAACGGTTGCAATTTTTCGATACCAGAGAAAACTCCTATAATGAGAATAACAACGTAGTGCATTTATAATATCACGCATAAGTTAGCATAAGTTAGTTCTGCATTGTCCCACCAGATTGCATAAGCATGTCAACAGTCGCTTGTAACGGCTTGAAATGAGTGGAAGGAGAAAAGTGGGCTGGCATGGGAATATGGAAGGAGAGTGTCAGTCTTTTGATCCGGTTTTTTATAGCTGCATCTGGCAGCCTGCCAGGCTTTCAACTCATTTCTGAGGAAGCCTCAACAATAATAATTATTGCAAGCACAACCAAAGGCCAATTAGTGGCCTATTATAAAAGACAAACAATTTCATTCCTTTGTGACATGTAGCTTTCTGCTCTGACAACACTAGAGCTGAATTATGAATATATATAATTTCTATTTTTCTATAATCTGTTGATATGATAAGTTCTTTAATATGATAAGGAGAAGAAAAGGAGGATGATAAGAATAATGAGAAAAATAAGAAAATTTTATTATTATTCTCAGCTCTTCATCTTCTTCACGTTCTCTTCCTCTTCCTCCTCCATTCTCATCTTCATTTTCTTCTTCTTCTCCTTATTCTTCTTCTGCTATTTCTTTGTTTCTTCTTTTTCTCCTCCTCTTCTTCCTCCTCCTAGAAGAATAAGAAGACACGAAGAAATAGCAGAAGAAGAATAAGATGGAGATGAATAAAATGAAGATAAAAATGGAGGAGGAGGAGCTGAAGGAAGAGGAGGAGAAGGAGAAGAAGAAGAAGAATAAGAAGAAGAGGAAGGAGAAGAAGAGGAAGAAGAAGAAGAAGAAGGGGAAGAAGAAGAAGAAGAAGGGGAAGAAGGAGGTGATGGAGTAGGAGGAAGTGTGAGTGTTAACTATTGTTAACTATTATTAGGAGGAGAATCTCTTTTTTCAGAAAAATTATGGCTTCCATATACTTGATCAGGAAATAGTTTTCTGGTTGAATCTCTCTAATTAGAAACTACAACAAAATATAAGGGTGAATATAATTATATTAAAGCATGCATACCGCGTGGGGAATTTTCAGTAATTATTGAGAATTGTATTGAATACTTGCTCTCGTATTGTGAAACACATATTTCTCATTTATAATTTGTGAGAGGAATTCTCAAATGATACTTGTTCTCTTATTGTTAAACTCTCATTCTTTATTTTTTATTTGTGAAAAGGAAAACCAACTCTTTATGATCCAATAATAATGTATTTAATAAAATGAATCATTAATTGAAAAGTATATGTATGATTATGAATTCATACTATAAGTACCCTACAATATATATTCCTTCTGAAAAAATGATAATTCTCTAAGACAAGTGGATTGGTTGAATGCCTGTTTGAAAGACTACGAAAGGATGACAACCTCTTCAACCAACTCGGAGGGCATTTCTATTCTAGAAATTTAACTCTCATACACTTAAAACAGGATAATGTGTGGTAAATTCCAATTTCTTCCAAACTCCACATTATTTTCCTATAATCGGAGAGAATAGTTGGGCATATTTTAAGATATTTTTAAAATTGCAATTTATTCAGTTTATAACGCTTTTATGATGTGAGTGTTATCAAATTCAAATTCAAATATTCTTTACTCCATACAAAAAACAGATTACATTGTAATACAGAGCATGTTTTACTGGAATACCCCTACAAGACTATTCGTCTGAGTGTAGGGGGTGGGTTCCTGTTACAGTGGGTAGCCAATAGTCTATTCATAATATTATATAGGTAATAGAATGTCCGACTTTAACAAGAAGAAGGTAAGTATAAGATAGTTTGTATTATAATTATGAAATTAAAAATTACATTGTACATTGACGAAATTTCATAAACAGAAAAAGATTGAAAAGAGTAACATATATATTATACAGATTCGAGAATTGGAATATGAATAAATTCTTGAGATTGCATGAGTGGAATATATTTTGTATATACTTATTGTAAAAAATAATGGTAGCTTCTCATATAAAAAGTTACCGAGGAACAGAAACCAGCCGATTCCACAGTGACTATTGAAAAGAATATAGTAATGAAGATGTGTAAATCTATAAACGATTAAATAAAGTATGTGGTAAATATAAAGAGAAGAAAGGTAAGTTATGAAAATTTATAAGCTCTCAAAAATGAAAAAAAATCTATGTATGTATAAGAAAAGCTATCAAATTAATAGAGATGATCTTAGTGCCAATAAACAGACTGAAGCAGGCTTTCTGACGACTCCCAGCCCAGGCGGTATAGCCACCCCTCCACCTTACTCTTGAATGCAGCCACACTGCATTCATCCATATCAGTTCTTATCTCAGCGGGCAAATTACGATAGACCATTTGAGCCAAATAAAAAGGTGTCCTCAGCTCCACTCCATGAACCACCTGCGGCGTCGCAAAACCGAAGTTAGCTCTATACCGTGTAGGATAGATATGTAAAATATCTGATAAAATTTTAAGTTTATTAGTTTTTATGTAGATCAATAAAGATTCAATGTACAATTGCCTTACATTTAAAACTGTAAATTCTGTAAAAAGTTGTGCTTTTGGATATCGGCATTCCTTATTTAAAACAGTTTTGATCATTTATCCTAATAAATAGGATGCAAAGAACTTATAACAGCTCGTCTGGGCGCCTAGATGTCTTCTGGTTTTCTCGCGCTAAATTCCGGAGAGCGTTATATGATAATTAAATCTTGTGTAAGCATGATCTGATCAAATGAATAGTTGGTGTATAACTGCGCGAGGTCTACTGTTCACAGAACTACTAGCAGTTTTGTGAACAGTAGACCTCACGCAGTATTCTCATCCACCTGATTGAAACTATAGACCTTATGGAAATACAGCAATAGACTGGCTTCTCCACACATCTGTGTAATCACTTGTCAGCTGATTTATGATGAATAATTCTTTAATCTGACTTTTACTGTAATATCGACTTATGAAGGAGGCTCCTTTTACCTTTCATATTATCCTTGAAATGCAAAATTTCCAAAAACCTTGTATATACGTCGACGCGCAATTAAAAAGGAACATACCTGTCAAATTTCATGAAAATCTATTACCGCGTTTCGCCGTAAATGCGCAACTTATAAACATTTGAACATTTAAACATGTAAACATTCTAACATGTAAACATTAAGAGAAATGCCTAACCGTCGACATGAATCTTAGACCTCACTTCGCTCGGTCAAATATCAAGTTATGATGTTCATTTCTCTTCTTTTCTGATACTTTTTTTAGCAGTCAGTCCAGTAGGAAAAACTACTCAAGTTTCATGATATTACGTGATAATAAATATTAATATGTTATAACAATAAAATAAATAATAATTTTATTAAGTGCAATGAAAGTGAAACGAGCTCTAATGTGTCTCCAAATTTATTATTAATCTTGGTAAACAGATCTTAAAATTAGCATTGCATTATGTTGATGATGTTTATTATTGTTATAAAATAATGATATTGAATGTTGATTGGCGAAATGAAACATGGGTCTGATTTCTGATTACAAAGTTTCTTCCTTTAATTGACATCTAATGAATTGCGTGTGTTTTCTGTGTGAGTTTACCAAGGTTAATTGAATGGAACAATATGCCCACAACCCGGATGTTACACCGTTAGAGTTTTCTGTTGGGGGCATTAAGCATTGGGGAGTCCGATGGTAGCAAGCATTCAAGAGAGACATCAGTGTTTTCAACACCCACCATTGAACGATTCTTATAATCAACCGTGACAAGTCCTTTCTGTGTGAAACACAAAATGCAATAGCCAAAAAGGTATCAGAGAAACGAAGTTCTCCATTATATTATAATGGTACGATACTCAGTTTTCAAAAAAGTGACCAGCACTGATGCCGACTCCATAAGGTCTGGGTAGGTAGGTAGGTAGGTAGGTAGGTAGGCTGTGGAGCCCACCCAAAAAATATTTTGGGGGGGCTGAGTCCATAAAAAATTCTGATCAATTATATGGAAAAAACCCCTTCCCAGACCCCTAACCATGAGCCCACCCAAAGATTTTGATAAGTCGGCGCCCATGGTGGCCAGGGTATAAAAGTGATAAATTCAGAATCTTCATGTTCAAATGCATGTTAAACAGCTCATTAGTTAATAATAGTCCAGTTACGAGATAGTGAAAAAGGGCAGTTTTGATAATTAGTTCCGAAAACGCAACATTTTTCGGGTAATGATTCTGGAGTATTGGATATCTTTACAAAAGTTGACCTTATAGAGCAAGTGAGAGAAAAATGAGTATATTGTGATTCCAGGCTATTAATTATGTATACTAACATCCTGCAAAAATTCAGCTTCACCAAATATTATGGATAGGGTGACTTATGTAGTTTAAATGAATGTAATAATAGTAATACATCAGCTTCTTCTTCTTTTCTCATGTTATCTTATTCTCTTCATCTCCTACTTATTTTTCTTCATCATCATGTTGTAGCTCTTCTTCTTTTTCTCCTTCTTCTGCTTCTTACTATTATCTTTTTGTCATCATGTTCTATTATTTATTCTTCTTCTTCTACTCAAAATCGTCATTTTATTCTTATCATCTACTCATCTTCTTCTTTTTCTTCTCCTCTTCTCCATCATTCTATTCTTCCTCTTCTTCTCCTTCTTCTTCTTATTTTTTCTTCTTCTCATTGAAGAAAGAGAAGAATGGGAAGGAGTAGCATATAGAAATAAGAAGTGGTAGAACATGAAGAAGATTAGATAGTGGAAGAAGAAGGAAGAAATCTTCTTCTTCTTCTTCTTCTTCTTCTACGAGGAGGAAGAGAAAAGAAGAAGAAGGAGTAGCATATGAGAGAAATAAGAATTAGTGGATCATGAAGGAGGAGAAGAGGATAAGAAAGATGAAGATATACTATACAATAGTGATAGAAAATAATAAATATTTAGAAGATGATGAACTGAAAACTTCATATTTTCTTCTTCTTCTACTTCTCTTTTTCTTATTCCTTTACTTCTTCTTTACATAGAATTCTCATTCTTACAGAACACAGAGTAATATAAATGATACAGTCATGATTCAGCTGTGAGAATGTTGGGATGAAATGCAAAGAAAACAGAAGGCGGTTGAATAATATTATTATCACAATACTCCTATAATTGCTATAATTGCTTCACATGTTGACAGGTGTCTGGTGCACCGTGCTGGTGCCGAGTTGACTGTGTGTGTGCATCTGTGTGGTGTGTGTGTGTGTGTGTGTGTGTGTGTGATAGTG
The DNA here is from genome assembly GCF_014356525.2 of Nilaparvata lugens. NCBI lineage: Eukaryota > Metazoa > Arthropoda > Insecta > Hemiptera > Delphacidae > Nilaparvata > Nilaparvata lugens. The sequence continues at coordinate 10,736,472 of NC_052514.1, forward strand.
TGAAGGAGTGAGGGGCGACTACCTGTCAGTGGAGTGGGTGATAGAGTTGTTGTGAGGACGGAGTGCGGAAGGGGGGTGAGCGAGACCGGAGTAGGGTTCTGCGCGCAGTCTACAATCTGGCAAAGGAACTACCTCGATTACGCATGAACAGTATGTCCTATTCCGCTAGCCTTCTGTAGTAATTCTGTTGCAATTTTTCGATACACTGTGAGTATAATATTCCGATATCAACGATTACGTTTACTGCATATCACTTCAATTATTTTCAATCGATCGTTCGTGTAGAACGCTTTATAGTTTGAAATGTATACCAATTCTCATCAGTAAATACTATGATGATACATGAATAATTTCTGTGGTTGATGTATCTTGCTGAGATTGATATTACGGAGGGATGGCCATCATGAAAATGGTAATTGTAAAATAATATTTTTTTGCAATTGTGAAGGAAGATTTTGTTTGGACTCGTATTTGGAAATTGATCAATCTAATAATTCAAATTGTAGTACATACATTTTTTGGATTCAAAATTGTGTACGAATTATCATTTAAGTTACGTAAGTAGCATAACCTTTAGACTGTGTATTCCAAATTAAGGTTTGAAGCAGTTTTGGGCAAATGCCTGTTGTTTTTACCTGAATTGTATTTGCATATGAATAAATAAATAAATAAATAAATGAGTAATTATTCAGGAATGGAGGCGATTAAAACAATATTATATGAGAAGTGATAGAATAGATGGATTGTCGTCGTATTCGTTGTTATATGAGGTAGTTAGATTGGAGGAATGTATACAGAAATTATTCATACTGTAATGAATTCAAAAAATTGTTATTCAATAGTAAATATTTTAATTTTACGTATAATACTATGTATATAGGCTTCAAGCCTATAATCAAAAAATTCAAAATTCAAATAAACGTTGTTTATCTCACAATCATTCATCGTTGATAATGATATTGAAAGAAAGGAAGAAAGAAAGAAAATAACTTTATTTACATGACATATTATAGCAGAATTGATATTGAATGTATATACAGTAATACGCAGTAGACAAACAATAAATAAATTATAAGTATCTCTTGATGATATTAACAAGTGTTCTAAGTTCATTTAGATGGCAATTTCTGCCGTCAGCCGAAGTTGAGAGAGAGAAAAAAAAGCAATAACCACCACTGAAAACTGTCGGTGATCAATAGAAAACTAGCAATATATTATAATATCTTGAACAGCCTACACAATTGAAGGGTGCTAATCCATTATTATTAATTATTAATTAATTAAAACTATTAATTATTAATTAATTAATCGATGAACAATACAAAGAAACAATGTAGCAAGGCTTGAGTTATAATATTATCGAAAGCATGAAATCAAAATAGTACCTAATTTCCTATTCTGAATTGAAATTCGGATTATATTGTATCTTTTAATGTATAAATAAATGAATACTACGTATTTTAATATTTAAACTACACTATCCCTCCATGATTCCCAGTCAATAATTAATTATGATTACTCACTATAATGGAATGATTCTCATTCATTATGGAAGTGGTAATAAAAATCCCTGAGTTCAAGTCAAAATGGATTCAATTTTTTCAAAAGTGAATTTTTCGTTCAATGGTTCAAATCTTTCAGAATCTGGATACATAATTTTTTAATTGATATACAGAAGAAGGTTTGGAGATAAAGAATATTTTTGTTGAAATTATGTGTAAGGATGATTCTGTAGATTGCGTTTTATTTATTTATGTATTAGGTTAGCACAACAATACAATAATCGGAAAAGGGAAAAACATATTATTGCCCAAAACTTCTTCAATTTCCTAATTTAGTTTGAAATTCAAATTCAAATTGGTTTATTCATAAAATATTACATATTCACAAAATATAAAAGTGTTATAAATTACATGAATAAATTCTCCCTGCCTGGATGATTTGTCCGTGTGCAGGGAGGAGTCGCAAATTATCAGACAGAGGGCAAACTCTAGCAATAATAAAATAAATTACAAACTATGAATAATAAATAAATTTGAAATAATAATAAGATAGTTTATTTTAATAATAAATTTTAAACTAAATATAGGAAAAAAACAATAAATAAATAAATTAAAAGTGTCAGCTCGACCAAATAATATACATAGCTTATGTCCATTAAATTTCTACACCAAATAACAATCTAAAAATATAAATTAGAATAAAACAAACAATTTTGAATTTGGATGGATTGATAATGAAAATTTTGTGAAAAACATGAAACAAACTTTAAATTCACAAAATAAGGAATAAAGCTACTAAAATTTTGAGCTCCAAAAATATTCAAAATATAGTTTTGACCTATAGATTGTCCACAACATATTATGTAGATTGTAATTTTTTAGTAGACTAGTTGTGGTTCAGGGAAGAAGAATTTTTGACTGATATAATCACATCAGGAGACTATCATTGAAAGAGATAAATGATCAAGATGGACACAAAGAAGAGAAATTCATAGAATGTGTAAACTTCTAAAAAAAGGTACAATGAATAACACTTCCAACCACACCATCAAATTCTCTCTGAAACTCAACTTGATCAAAAATCACCAGAGTTACACTGCTAGAATATTTCAGATGTGAACCTGTGAAATAATAGAAACTGATTCAAAACCAAACCATGGTCCAGGCACCATTAGGACAGCGGTGAGCAACCCACGGTTTATTATTCTCGGGTCAATATAAGCCTGGCTACAACTCTGGTTGTAGAGACGAATGTGTATAAAAGCCTCAACCAAATTGAAAACTGGGAATTGAAGTTTGTGGTTTTCGTTACAATTCTCTTCCACCATCATTCACTCACTCTCTCTCTCTCTCTCTCTTTCTCTGTATATCTCCACAGAATACAAATATAGCAGATATTATAGAAGATTTCTCTGATATCTCCCTTTCATTCTCGCTCTTTCTATCTGATTTGTAGTTAGGACAGGAGTTGGAAATAAGCACGTGTACTGAGATTCTTCGGATGTAATAACCAATCAGAATTACGGTTGTTACTACCAGAAAAAATCAAGGCCACTCGAGTCCTGCTCCTTCTTACTTTGAGACAGAAATCTCTGTTTTCTCAGTCAACATGTTCCGTTTCTGCACCTGATTTTCTCAAAATATCTTTCTTCGTTTTTATGTGATGATACAAAGTAGCAAGTCGATCTTGGAGAAATTAAATAAGAAGACTAATAAAATTGTCAAAAACCACAGATTTTATTGATAGTTAGAAAGACTGGTTGAGAAGTTGTGTAGTTGAGAAGTTGATATTGTGGTAATTATTCATATTAAATAAGAAGACTAAGAAGTTGTCAAAAACCACAGATTTTATTGATAGTTAGAAAGACCGGTTGAGAAGTTGTGTAGTTGAGAAGTTGATATTGTGGTAATTAATCATATTAAATAAGAAGACCAAGAAGTTGTCAAAAACCAAAGATTTTATTGATAGTTTAAAAGACCGGTTTCGGTTGTTACACCATTGTCAATCTTTGATAAACATAGTTTTTCTGATAAACTGTTATTTCTAACTATCAATAAAATATGTGGCTTTTGATAATTTCTTAGTATTTTTATTTGATATGAATAATTACTACAATATCAACTTCTCAACTACACAAAAAGTGAATACATCTGGCTAATTAGACAGTTTTGGTTCAGTGGAAGTTTAGTTGTCAGGCTGAAAGTAAGCAATGGAGTAATCAATGAAAAAATGAGAAGATACAAGTAAATAAATTTTTCAACAATATCATCGGATGAATTCAAGAGTGTCGCTCCCCTTTTATTCATTAATTCATGTTCATTTCATTCTAATTACCGTACTTTATCGCAATTAGCATCACAAACATAAGATACGAAGCTACTACATAGGGAATAGCAGAGGCCTAAGCATTTCAAATATAATAATTTGTAATAATAAATTCTCGATATTATAATTTATTATTAGCACAATGCTATCTCCCCTCTATGCTTACTATTTAACATTATCTTACATTCTCTTACTTCTTTAGGATTATGTTCACTATTACTTTTCCGTCTTACTCAAACACACACTCTCCTCTATCACTCTCTTTTCGTCTGCTCTCTTTCTAGATGGACTACCGTCGTCGCACTACAAGTCTATACAACAGACACCAGCGTCGGTCGTATCTTTTAACGTGAATTTGATGCACCGCCAGTGGAAATTTAAAAGCTTTCTGATCAATTTCGAAACCGGTTTCCCGCGCTCAAGAAGAGCAAGCAACGCGTAGACCGTTAAAATCGGAGCCCCGTCGGATGGATACCAATAACACAGCAGACCAACAAACCAAACCACTAAACACTGTTCTTAATATCCGGCAGCCGCGGCCAGAGCAAATTACCGGGGAATAATTCCATAAGACTCTTAATAGATCCGACCAAACTGGTCCAAACATTAGGAATTTCTCGAGAAAATCGTCGGAATTCAAGAATAACACGTCGGAATTCTATATCGTGAGTAAAGAATGTGGTACTGATCAGCCACTGCCTCCTATACTCGATCAATAGCACCACTGCCACCATTATGGCACCGCATTCTCCGATGTTTGGTTTTCGATATTGTAAAAGGATACCGATTCGCTTCACACTAATAGCCTGATCGGTAGACGCAGAATTCAACATGGGATTTGGGATTCTGTTGAGAAACTAAGCTTAAAATGTGGTGAGTAGCCTATATTCTTGACAAGAGTTATTTTACTTACGATTTTATTTTAGAACTGCCATTTGATTTTGTAGAATTCAACTAGGGGTAAGATTCTGACGAGAAGCTCAGCCTTGTGAGGTGGGTATATTCTTGGCAGCAAATATTCCACTTACAATTTCCACATTCTTCCTTTTTACAATTTCTGATGTTTATGAGATTCTGTAACATTGAGACGTCTCTGTAGAATCATAAATCCCATGTTGAATTCTGCGTCTACCGACCAGGCTATTAGTGTAAAGAATTAAGGACTTCGCTGAGAAACTATTCTTACAGGTATAATCTGGTGGGCATATTCTTGATAACGAATATTCCACTGATGATTTTATTCACAAATTACAATGATAGAAGAGTAAATTAACCTCAAATAGAGTAGCGAATATAAGAGAAGATTAACAGCAAAACATCGGAGATACAAAAACCTAACCTCAAAAGTTTTGCTCGAAGCCTTTCGCTGTAATAGCACAACCAATGTATGACAACATGTGTATCATGCATGTCCTACCGTTAGTGTCCAGCCTAAGAAAGCTTTATAGAGTAAATGAACGTACGCTACTCTATTTGAGGTTAATTTACTCTTCTATCATTGTAATTTGTGATTTAATGTTGGTTTATTTATTGTTATTGGTTGTTCATTAAAAACAACCAATAGTAAACCATACATGCTTTACTCTTTATAGAGTAAAGCTTTGTAGTAAGTGAACTACAATTCCCTCCTCATATTAGTGTACCATTGAATTAGGCGTAAGCATGTACCAGTCATACGTTTATGGTGAGACACAGAACAGAAACTATAGAGGAAATCCCGTAGGCGTATGAACAAGATCTCTTAAGCGATTTATACTAATGTGATGATAAATTATGCTGGGTTCGTCTGCCGGAGTGGATTGTTCAATGCCTGATTAATATCATGCAGATGTCCCAGATGCATTTATTGGTAAGCGCTCTCTCACAAAGGAGGAATAATAAATTTTGAGAGCAGAATGTAGTTTGTGATATACCTGGATGGGGAGAAGATTAAGATAGGTGTGTAGGGGATTGTCACTTGGTTTTTTACGATTTTTCATTGTTCGGTAATTATGATTATTGTTCTCTGTAGGAATAATCGTAGCCATAGTTGTCTCTTGCCTGATATAATCACCTCGTACTTAATCCTATTCTGTCTGCATAATGTTTCAGAATCCAATGAATGAATCACATTTTCTAATTTGAGAAGATGAGCTGGCTCACAATGGGTTGGTACTAATGCAGTATCATGTTGTTTCTCTTATTAGACTCACCTCTCCATGAATAATTGAAGTTCAGTCATTTCTATGGGCGGTTTCATTCATAATTCTATTTTTTGATAAAATATATTGTACTTAGTTGTTGATGTCTCCATCCTGGGCAGTGGATTTGAAACAAATAATTCAACCAAATTTAATGTGATGACATGAGTAATTAAAACAAAAAAGTTTGGGCGGTTCCATTCATAATTCTATTTTTTGATAAAATATATTGTACTTAGTTGTTGATGTCTCCATCCTGGGCAGTGAATTTGAAACAAATAATTTAACCAAATTTAATGTGATGACATGAGTAATTAAAACAAAAAAGTTTGGGCGGTTCCATTCATAATTCTATTTTTTGATAAAATATATTGTACTTAGTTGTTGATGTCTCCATCCTGGGCAGTGGATTTGAAACAAATAATTCAACCAAATTTAATGTGATGACATGAGTAATTAAAACAAAAAAGTTTGGGCGGTTCCATTCATAATTCTATTTTTGATAAAATATATTGTACTTAGTTGTTGATGTCTCCATCCTGGGCAGTGGATTTGAAACAAATAATTCAACCAAATTTAATGTGATGACATGAGTAATTAAAACAAAAAAGTTTGGGCGGTTCCATTCATAATTCTATTTTTGATAAAATATATTGTACTTAGTTGTTGATGTCTCCATCCTGGGCAGTGGATTTGAAACAAATAATTCAACCAAATTTAATGTGATGACATGAGTAATTAAAACAAAAAAGTTTGGGCGGTTCCATTCATAATTCTATTTTTGATAAAATATATTGTACTTAGTTGTTGATGTCTCCATCCTGGGCAGTGGATTTGAAACAAATAATTCAACCAAATTTAATGTGATGACATGAGTAATTAAAACAAAAAAGTTTGGGCGGTTCCATTCATAATTCTATTTTTGATAAAATATATTGTACTTAGTTGTTGATGTCTCCATCCTGGGCAGTGGATTTGAAACAAATAATTCAACCAAATTTAATGTGATGACATGAGTAATTAAAACAAAAAAGTTTGGGCGGTTCCATTCATAATTCTATTTTTGATAAAATATATTGTACTTAGTTGTTGATGTCTCCATCCTGGGCAGTGGATTTGAAACAAATAATTCAACCAAATTTAATGTGATGACATGAGTAATTAAAACAAAAAAGTTTGGGCGGTTCCATTCATAATTCTATTTTTGATAAAATATATTGTACTTAGTTGTTGATGTCTCCATCCTGGGCAGTGGATTTGAAACAAATAATTCAACCAAATTTAATGTGATGACATGAGTAATTAAAACAAAAAAGTTTGGGCGGTTCCATTCATAATTCTATTTTTGATAAAATATATTGTACTTAGTTGTTGATGTCTCCATCCTGGGCAGTGGATTTGAAACAAATAATTCAACCAAATTTAATGTGATGACATGAGTAATTAAAACAAAAAAGTTTGGGCGGTTCCATTCATAATTCTATTTTTGATAAAATATATTGTACTTAGTTGTTGATGTCTCCATCCTGGGCAGTGGATTTGAAACAAATAATTCAACCAAATTTAATGTGATGACATGAGTAATTAAAACAAAAAAGTTTGGGCGGTTCCATTCATAATTCTATTTTTGATAAAATATATTGTAATTTGTTATCAAAAAATAGAATTATGAATGAAACCGCCCATAGAAATGACTGAACTTCAATTATTCATGGAGAGGTGAGTCTAATAAGAGAAACAACATGATACTGCATTAGTACCAACCCATTGTGAGCCAGCTCATCTTCTCAAATTAGAAAATGTGATTCATTCATTGGATTCTGAAACATTATGCAGACAGAATAGGATTAAGTACGAGGTGATTATATCAGGCAAGAGACAACTATGGCTACGATTATTCCTACAGAGAACAATAATCATAATTACCGAACAATGAAAAATCGTAAAAAACCAAGTGACAATCCCCTACACACCTATCTTAATCTTCTCCCCATCCAGGTATATCACAAACTACATTCTGCTCTCAAAATTTATTATTCCTCCTTTGTGAGAGAGCGCTTACCAAATAAATGCATCTGGGACATCTGCATGATATTAATCAGGCATTGAACAATCCACTCCGGCAGACGAACCCAGCATAATTTATCATCACATTAGTATAAATCGCTTAAGAGATCTTGTTCATACGCCTACGGGATTTCCTCTATAGTTTCTGTTCTGTGTCTCACCATAAACGTATGACTGGTACATGCTTACGCCTAATTCAATGGTACACTAATATGAGGAGGGAATTGTAGTTCACTTACTACAAAGCTTTACTCTATAAAGAGTAAAGCATGTATGGTTTACTATTGGTTGTTTTTAATGAACAACCAATAACAATAAATAAACAACTGGAAAATTACAGATTATAATGATGGAGGAATAATTTAACCTCAAATAGAGTAGCGTACGTTCATTTACTCTATAAAGCTTTCTTAGGCTGGACACTAACGGTAGGACATGCATGAATGATAATCATGCACACACACGTGTTCATCATGCATGTTTTGTATCAGCGAGAGACTTTCTATATAAAATAAACAACCAATAACAATAAATAAACCAACATTAAATCACAAATTACAATGATAGAAGAGTAAATTAACCTCAAATAGAGTAGCGAATATAAGAGAAGATTAACAGCAAAACATCGGAGATACAAAATGAAAATAATTATTTGTAATGATTTTAATTGGAATCTCTATGTTGAGCTTCTGACACCTTCTCCCCGTGGTTAATATATATAATAGAGTTTGTAGTGGAATCCTTTCTGGCGACATAAGGCCGATAGTGGCATAATAAGTACTATAAGTACTATTTCAGGTGGAATTGATAAATTGAATAGAAATATTGGTGGAAAATTTCCCAATTTATCGTGATTTGTCATGAATATAGCTTGCATGGAAACTTTCCTCGATTGTATGTGGGTGCCAAGATCAAGAACTCAATCATTGTTGAAATTTCAGTCAGACTCGTGTCGGATCAACACAAAAGAAATTCAGCGGACTCATTTTATGAAGCCGAGGGATCCAACACAATACCTTCTAATGAGAAACTTTTGTCCATCGAAAAAGCCCGAGAAAACTTCCCCAAAAAGTAACGTTTCGCTGCAGTTACCATGGAAACCAGCTTCAAGTTCAAGATTCAGGTCTGAATTCAAAGCAAGAAGCAGGAGATCAATAGAATCCAGATTGGAATCCTCCGACAATCTTCAACTTTGAGGAAAAGGGGGAGTCCAGAATATGTTTTTATGGCGGTCATATTAGAAAACAGGAAAGGTTTTGGTGGTGGGGAGTCTTGAGGAGTGTTGCTCCCCCGTTTTGGGTGGAAGCACAAGTGGCCAGGGATACGGGATTCAGTATTTTACACCAGTGGATTTCCCTAACACCAGATTCCTCCACTGTTCGGGTCCTTTGCAGTTTTCCAGCACACTCACGTTTTTGCCCATTCTCGAAGAAACCAAACAAAGCATTCTCTTGCAACCCCTCGCTGTTTGAAGAAGAACACCCTGTGGGAGCCGGCCTGGCCTAAAGCTATGTAAATTATTCTGCCAGAGAATTATTCAAATATTGACATTAACATGGAACGATCCTTTTTTGTTCGCTTCAAAGCCTGTAAGAAATGTTTGCTGAGAGGAAAAGGAGGCAGCTATTTCCCCCAAAATGCTTTTCCACAGGGACGTTTGTGTGGAAGAGCAGGACGACTCAATTTTCTTACGATTTTTTATGACTTGACCACATCAGTTTCCTTACAAATAACTGAATCCCTCTGAATGAGGCGGAATTGAAAGCTGGTTCATTATGAATACGTGTTGAACAGAGTAATGTAATTTATTTGTGAGAGTTGTGATGAGAAAATCATTCATCAATAAGAACAGAATATTGACAAAATCTCCAAAATTGCTCCTATATTTTTCACACATATCATCTCATCATGAATGGACCCATTCAGAAATTCCTATTACTAGCAAACATCAGACCAACAGCTTCATATTAGTTCAGTTTTGATTATCAATCTGTGAAATATCTTTAAGCTGCGTTCACACCAAAGTTATTCAACAAAATGTTGATAATTTAATCCTTATAGATTCTATTAGATTGAACGGAACTTGACAAACACATGTTCATCATCCATGTTTGATAAGTTATGTTCAATCTAATAGAATCTATTAGGATTAGGTTATCAACATTTTGTTGAATAACTTTGGTGTACACGCAGCTTAACCATGGATTATAATATACTCAAGAATACTAAATTTTCTCATCTTCCATGAGTCTGTAATTGTTTTGTGGAACAATGAATTCATTTCAATCCAATTGCCTATTGGAGAATGTTCAAATGACCGTCTGCATTGAGCTAGCAAACTGCCACTTTGTGATAAATAAACTGAACGAGTTGGTTTCTATGATCTTTTTTCATGATCTCTCATCTCACTTCTTTTTCTCACCATCATAATTCTTCATTCTCCCCTTCTCTTTTCTCTTAGCTACTATTATTCAACTATTCTTACTTACAACTATCTCTTCATGAAAACTGTGTATTATTATTCGTGTTTTGATACAATTGGACCCTTAATATAACCTGATTCATGCGTTCTTGTTTTATGATTTGAATTTGATGGCACGTATCATGTTACAGTATCATTTCGAGCACTAGCTGCGTTGCTTGTTTGTGATTGGTTGACGTCGACCAATGAGGTGCGACGAGCGGTCTTTGTCGACCAATGTCAATCGTAGGCTTCAATTTGGTTCCTCCCCATTCTGAATGTGTTTTCTATAATGTATTTCTGAACTAAGCTTTCATCATTAGTTACTGGACTGAGCTCATATCTAATAAATGAACTGTATATATTTCAAATAAACTGTATGATGATAATATAGATCTGAAGATTTATTATATATTGGATTTATTTTCCAATCACTTGATAATGACATCATATAGCCGAAACATTTGACCAGATAATTTTAAAATGGATACTTGGATTTATATTTCTATTTATATTCAAAACTAGCCCTAAAGAAAAAAGGACAAGTATAATGATAGATTACCTATGATGATATTTCATCTAATAATATTATTATGATTATGTAATCTATCTAAGATCTAGTCACAATCAATTTCCAATTTATTGTTATATTACCCATTATATTATGAAGAATCGGAACAATCTTAAATGCGAAGCACAATGGAACGATCTTATCTGCAGGAAATTCATAATCATTCATAACATTATAACTAGAAATAGTATAGTAGGAACATTATTCATCACTAATTTCACCCTACATTGAGCTAGAGCTTTATCATACTTGACATATCCATACCTTCACCTATTTCTACTAATCTCTAATTTTACCCTAATTTTTCTGAAGCTTGTTTCAATTTTTGTATAAGTTGTATTTTTTCTTCTGTATTATTTTGTGTGGAGTGTGGTTTTGGGCAGTGTGCCTGTCACATCCACATTGATGTAATACATTGTATCATTTTTATTCCAATAAATTGAAATCGCAATTAAATACATTGAGCTACGGCTTCATCAATGATGACAAATCCATTCCTTCACCTATTTTTACCAATCTCATATCCAAAAACATCACAGTAGTACCTTAACTTTTGCATTTTTCATCACTTTTCTTGCTCAATATTATTGTAGAACTCATTAGTTTAATATGATTCACCATGTCATTTTACCGCTACTGGTATTTATTTTTAACGCTAGAACGTAAGTTGAATTATGTTTTGTTAAACACATGAATAAAGGAATCTGAATCCATTTCTATCCCAGAGCGACATAAAGTATTACCTCTCCCAAAACGTATCTCAAGTACCGATAACCTGAGAACTGTAAACTACTATAGACTGAAAGCGCATGAAGATTCAAATAATGTGTCTCCAGATCTCGAATACAGACTTCAAATGTTGCGAGGAAGTCCAATTTAGCACATTCAGAAACAGGAGCACAGTCATCTAAGCCAGAGTGTTATACCCTGCAGCCATTCCCGGGTTTTGTAGACGGCTAAAGTGTTGTACAGTGTTGTTAGAGTTGGAGGTCGTTAAGTAGGCAGATAACACGCGAACTACAACATCTATATGAATACTAGTAATGCACATATATAGATCGGTTTCACGCATGCGCAATGTCTCCCGGAAACAGCCTATCATACAAAACTTTGCTCGTTAACGGACTTTCTGTAAAGCTCTTCCGATGTCTGCCTCTTCAACGTCTAGTTACAATTAACAAGGCTCAAACATGGCATTTAATGCACAGCAACTGTACCACAAAAGCATGTTGAGAGGCTCAGAGATGGAGTGGATCGGTCAGTTCCTGCCGTAATTATAGATTTCTGAGAAATATGTTGTGGATCGAGTTTGGGAAATTGTGTACGAATGTACAATTTTAAACTCTATATTGCAATTTAATAAAATGAGGTTGTGAATTGGTTTGATAAATTGTGCATGAAAGTACAATTTCAAACTAAATATTGCAATTTAATAAAATGAGGTAGTGAATTAGTTTGATAAATTGTGCATGAAAGTACAATTTGAAACTAAATATTGCAATTCTATGAATAAGGTTGTGGGTTGTGTTTGAAAAAATCTGTCAATGAAACAACAATTCTATTCATTTATTACGATAAATTAATTTTGAACAATATATAATATGATTCTTCAACGAGTTAGAAGACTATATTATCGTTCGAACAGGTAGAAAAAAATCATAAAGAAGGGCTTTACATTTAGCAGTTATTAATCATAAAACTAATTGGAGACCAATGGAAACGAGGATACAAAGATAAAACTTGATAGTATTGATCTGATAAGATATTTGAGATCGACATGTTAAAAATACAATCAATAGTTCATTCTTCCTTCAGAACATTATGCATACATGTATGTCTATAGTTATATAAATACAATTGACAATTAACCAAATAAGTTACAAGTGAAATAGTGTTAATATTAAATACGGAAGGTCCCTGAAAAGGTTGAAACCTGAACGTAGGGGCGACAAAGAATATAATTGTTGTTTCCTGGTCATCCTGGTCAACTGTGGGTATTGATCTTGAGAACAAATACAACGGTCATTACTGTACTCCTGAAAACATTTTTTAGGAACAAACAGTAATATTACCTAAGACTGTTGGTGTCTTCTAATAAAAATGTTAACTAATTATTAACGGTGATCATGGTGATGATTTATTTCAAAAAATGAGGGCCTATATAAACAAATAAACAAAAGCCACTCAGATCACCAAAAATATGAGAATTTATTACTAATTTCAGTATAAGTGGGAAGGGTTAACATCATTTTGTTTTGCATAGGATTAAGTTAAGTATACTCCTAACTTCATTGATAAATTTCCATGAATTTCTCACGTTTTCCATTTCAGTGTGCCATGATCCTAACTTTGAAAATGTTAGTTCCCAAATGAACAATGATTCAACAAAGTATATCAGTATAGGTTGATAAAGTTACTCCAATCAAACATTCCAAAAATGACTTGAGCAGTTCCCATTTTGAATGGACTCGTAAACTGAAATCGAGACTACAGCTTTCAGAAGCATCTTGTCCTTACAACTGTACCGTCAGCTCAAAGAAATTTGAAACGATAAAACAGTCAGTCTCGCTGACAGTTCTTCGTACTCCAAAGTAAAAAATCATGAAAAACAACATGAGGATATCGGCTCTTATGGATTCTGCAGCAATACACATTGTCAACAGGCACCTATATATCGTGCACTGTACTTTTTCTGATGGACATCTGCTCCTGTGCTCTGGATTTAATTGATAGCGAACTCCAATTTGAGAGAGCCTGCTTCAATTGTTCCCGCCCGGCTTATTTAAAATTGTATGAGTTGACTTGACTGTCTATCACTGTGCTTTATTTGACGGTTTTTGAGATCGCTCATTCCTGTCAGCTCTTGGCTTGCCCATCTTCTCTCTCATTCCATTTCCACCTCTTGGCGTACCCATCTTCTCTCTCATCTCATCTCTTTCCACCTCTTGGAGTACTATCCACTCTCTTATCCCATCTCTCTCTACATCTTGACGAACTCATATTCTCTCTCATTCTATTGCTTTCTACCTCTTTACGTCCCCATCTTCTTTCTCATCCTATCTATCTCTAGCTCTTGGCGTACCCATCCACCTTCTCTCTCTACTCCGGTTACTCTTCCGTTACTATTCTTGGCAGACCTGGACAGTCTACCGGAGCCATTACAAGTATCTTTCAACTTACTTCGTTTGTTCAGAACATGATATTGCCTGTTTCTTTGCCAGTTGTATCTTTTTCTATCCCCTTATAACACAAAAAACTATAATAAATATACCAACCAAGAAAAAATCATTCCCAACAGAGGCACATCAAGAAAAACTTGAGGATCTATAAATGAGACAGTTTTATTCCAGTGATGCTGCCTGCTTACTGATTATCATCAACTTTCTGCTCCACGATGATAAAAATGGATATATATATATATATATATATATATATATATATATATATATATATCCATTATAATTTATATATATATATATATATATATATATTATATATATATCAGATATAATTTTTTTAGCTCAATGGGAGAAGCGGCTGTCAATTTTGATGATTCCAGTGTTCAGACATTGTAACAACTTTGCTGTTGAATAACAAAGTTTCAAGGTCTGAGGTTTCAATTACTTTTTCTCACTCAGCATAGTGAAACTTGAGATTTAGTCGTAGAGATCGGATTGATATGAACACCTCTGCCAAGAAAACATACAGTATTATAAATATGGAATAATTTCCTCATCGAAAGAAGTATAAAAACATTAGATACATGAAAATCACCATTGAATGCTACTCAAACTAGCCTATTGGGAACATCTCCTGGAGAAATTGAATCGAGAAAATCTACCTCTCTACACAGTAGTTTTGTAAACATACATAATTATTATCATCTTGAATGAAAAAGACTGAGAAATTGTCAAAAATCACAGATGTATTGATACTTAGAAAGACCGGTTTCGGTTATTACACCATTGTCAATCTCTGATAAACTCTCAGAGCAGGGTGATAAACTCTCTGTTTATCAGAGATTGACAATGGTGTAATAACCGAAACCGGTCATTCTAAGTATCAATAAATCTGTGGTTTTTGACAATTTCTTAGTCTTTTTCATACAAGATGAATTTATTCAATTTATTCAATTTATTCATTTCTTCAAATTACATTACAATCATAATACACTCAGTGCTTTTAGTTACTCCTCTAGCTTATAGCTAATTGAGGAGTGTCAAAATCATTTATATAATAATATATTCACATTCAATCATTACTGTATTTATTCTACAATGAGGAAATTCTTGAGAGTTTGACATACAGTAAGTTCCGATTTTCACCACTTGAGTCGCTCTTTAATTCTTTGACTGTTCATACACAAGTAACGAAATTCAGATGGCCACAATATAATAATTACCACAATATCAACTCCTCAGAAAAAAAAAAAATATTATCACATTATGTATATACAAATTTGTATATACTAGTATTAAATATAAAAATTTAAGAATGGACTGTTATCTGCTGAATAGTCTACATATTTTGCAAAGCTACAATTAAAGTGAATGCTGATGCAAGGTGGAGCAAAGCTGCAATAGATCCATGCATGAAGTATCCAAGTATTATCATGCTTCAAGTATTATCATTGAGAATTCATAGTCACATCTACATTATTATTATATTATATTATTATTAACTTCACGTAAATCAACTCACAGCTAGAGAACAAGTCTTACTTTGCTGGCTGTCCCAAAATATATTCAGATTTATGATAATAAAGTATTATTATTTAGATAATTTACATTTGTGTTATGTAAGAATATTTTGTATTAGACGGCCATAATTGTTGATTGTTGTTTATAATATAAACATATAATACAATCATATTATGATTGTTGATTATAAGATGTTCAATCCAATTAGCAAGATGTTTAACAAAATATAGGTGAATTTATGTTTTGTTTTGAAGCATCTCAATTTAAAAATAATATCGGGACACGAGCTTCGCACGTTATTCTTATCTATTGATAAATAGAACACAATTCTCTAAAATGTAATAATCGTGTTCATATTTCACAGCTGGCATACGTCATCTTATAAATTTCGGGGATGCGATATTTTGATTTTTCACATACTCACTTTTTACTATCCACAGCTGTTTCAGCCAAGGATGAATTATCCTTTTTATGTCATTCAGCGAGTTTCCTCAAGGATGAGACATAGTGCAATCAAATCTTTATATCATAAACCTACTATGTTCTAAATTTCGTGAAAATCGTTAGAGCCGTTTTCGAGATCCGTTAAACATAAATAACCAGATATACAAAAAACTAGATATAGAAATAACCAGATATAAAAATAACTAGATATAAAAATAACCAGATATAAAAATAACCAGATATAAAAATAACCAGATATTAAAATAACCAGATATATATAAATACAGAAATTTCTCGCTTAATATAATAGGATACTTCGTGAAAATAATTAAGGACTGAAAATTTTGTGAAGTGAACAATACTACAAGACTTAACCTATTTCGGACTATGTGTAACCTTATCTTAATTTGAGGGAGGAATAGCACAAGAATATGATATTTTTTCTCTCCTCATCATTTTGACATGTACTTATTGTATGAATCAATGAAGAATATTATTCCCACAAATTTATTAATATTTTTTATTGAATTTATCAAATGAAGATGAATTTATTAATCTTTATTTATTTACTTATCTTTAATGATAAGTAATATATATTCAATAATAATTCATTTATCTTTTAATGCTAATTAAAGCAACATTCTAATAATAATTGAGTATTACATTTGATGAGTCTGCTAAGGGGAACTGACAGACAAATCTTACAATAATACAAACTAACAAACAATAGACCGTTTCAGAACTAGGATACCACTAGAGAGAGAGAACAAACTGGAGTGCCTCGAGAGGACACGGTGAAGTTCAAGTTCTCTGAACTAGTTTCTTTTCTTCTCAGTGAGAGGAGAATTATTGATCCCGTATTGTGCAGTGTGCACTTAATGGCAGAAAGGTTTTAGACTAGACAGCGTAATTGGGATTTCGTCCAATTTAGACGATCTCGGTACTTGTGTAGGCTCTCTCCCACGTGGGAAGAGAGAGTAAGAGGGGAGAGTAAGAGGAAAGAGAAGAAGTGAAGAGAAGTGAGGAGGAGTGAGGAGGAGGGGAGAGACAAATAACAGAAGGAGAGATGAGATAAAGGTCTGAGAAAGCTAGCAACCAGCGTCCAGCTACAATTTATCGTAAAGTACACGAATTATCGCATACTGAAAGGTTTCCATGTACACAGTGTGTTAATGAAAAAATGGTAGGAGTAGAAGTAAAGAGTTGATAGGAGCAAAGGGAATTGAAATATTGTATTTTATTAATTTTCACTCACAGAAACGGGTGCAGCTTTTGAATCGTCAGAGAAATTTGAAAAAAGGATATTATTTGAAAAATTTACAGGAAAGAAGCGGGAGAGCATGAGAATATTGTGGAACAACAAATACAGAGGGATGATGTGATCAATGATAAGTAGTATGAGTGGGAGAGAGAAGGCTGTAAATGAGAGACTGTTAAATTGAATGAAAAAGACTAAGAAATTGTCAAAAAACCACTGATTTATTGATAATTAGAAAGACCGGTTTCGGTTATTACACCATTGTCAATCTCTGATAAACGGAGATAAACTCCGGTAATAACCGAAACCGGTCTTTCTAATTATCAATAAATCAGTGGTTTTTTGACAATTTCTTGGTCTTTTTCATTCAATATGAATAATTACCAAAATATCAACTTCTCAACTACACAAAAAAGACTTTTAAATGGAAGTGAGAGCAAAATGTGAAGAAAAATACGAATTGAGAATACAAAGGTATAGAATGTGAGTGTAGAAAAAAATACTGTAATGGGAAAAATTCGTAAGAAGTGAGAAATAGAATAAAGCTGCAAAATTGAGAGATCGTGTGGGGGATAGAAGGAGAACAAGCAAGGAAACTTTTGATGAGAATACAAGAGAAATTTCAAAAGTTGGAGTAGTACGAAGTAAACAAGGAGGAGGGGGAGGAATAGGAGAAGAATGAGGAGGAGAACGAGAAAAATGGAATAGAAGAAATAGGAAGATAATGTGAAGGAGGAGGGCGGTGAGAAGTAGGATGGTGATGAAAAGGAGAAGTAGGAGAAGGAGGAATAGGGAAAGAAGGAGAACGAGAACGAGGTGGTAAGAAAAAAGGGAAAGGAGAAGAAGAAGAGAAACTAAGAGGAAGCGGAGTGGTAGAAATAGAAAGAAAAATGAAAATCTTAGTACCCTTTTTGAAATATTTAATCACAAGATTAAATAAATAAAAAGATTTTTTTTTCTATTTCTATAAAAGTAGCCCTATACAGAAAATGAGTGGTAGAAGTATGTACAGAAAGTATGAATGAACTGAAAGAGAGAAAAAAGAAGGATGAAACGGATCAGGACTAAGAGAATGTAGAGAAAGGAGTAGATGAGGAGAAGAAGGACAATAAGTTGGAGTAGTAGTGAAAGGAAAAGGAGAACAAGACAATGAATGATGAAGAGCATGTAAGATCAGAAATAAGAAGAACGGAAGAGAACGTAGAATGAAAGAAGTGTCTGGGAAGAACAGCACAAAAACCTAGAAGCGAAGGTTGGTCATGTGTTGCCAATAAATTCTATATCTTATTCACAGAGCACCACGTTCGTTTGTGCCGCTTATATAGACAGCCCTCCAACTCCAACCTCTAGAATTCTATATTGCTGAATCTCAAACCGAAGTCATGGGCCTCTTTTTACGGTATTTTATTAACGTTTCGTTTCAATTCAATTTCGTCTGCTACTTCCCCCCTCCACACTTGTCTCCACACAGAGACCGCGAGCAAAATACGTGGAAATCGTTCGACACTTATACAAAAAACAACAAAGCTGTTCTCCTGTTCTCATCCCCACACAATCCACTCCACACCCGAGAATAATTCAAACATTTTATGGCAGACCAAGTTTTCTCGATAGGCTGTGTTTCCGTAAAGAATCTATCGTATTTTCTTGCGAGAAAATCGAACCAAGCTCAAGTGGAAAGTTGTATTTATGTTTGTGTTCAGGACTCAAGTGAAACATTCTATTATTTTATACAATCTAAGTACCGGTGATCAAGTGGAGACCACTTGGCTTCAACTTGTTTACACAGTGATTTTGTTAAGTAACAAGACATTTTGTTGTGTTGTTTGGGGGTCATTTAATGCGATAAAAAGTTCACCAACCTGGTGGGTTACATGATAGTGAAGCAAAAATGGAAAATGTAGTTTCTTGACTCAAGTTTAATAGACTTCTAGTTCAACTTGATAGGATTCAAGATATGCATATGATGGTACTTCCATAGTATGTTTATAGAGTTGTTGTACTGTTGGGCTAAAACAGTTTCATTCATCGTTTATTCAGTCTATGGCTCAAGGCATGTGGCTCACCATACCCAGATATAGAGAAAGATGAAAGAAGATAATCGACAAGTTATAACTTTTGTTAATTTTATCATTTCTTTTTTAATTTTACCAACTATTTTTCACCTCGTATATGAGAGGCTTTTGTTGTGTGAAGAATGTCGATAGGGCTTATAATTTATTCATGAAGCTCAATATGAGAACCCAGTGGTCTAAATTTCCAATACAGAGATTGGTGTTGATAGATGTTTGTGTTTCTACTCTTTATTTTCTCATTGGTCAGTATTTGATAACAACTTATTATAGTCTATTTATTGTTAGTTTAAGAAGTTCAAGCAAACTCATGAATAATTGAGTATAAAATAGTTAATTATTCGAGTACAAAATATTCAATAAATTCTCCCTGAAGTTGATTGTTTATCTTGGAAAATCCATTATTAAGAATTGAATATGTTCAATCATGTTGAAGTGTATAATGTAATATTAATAAGAACTGTAATGATAATCATTGTAATCAATAATATCATCATAATTCGGAATGATAAGAAAGCTTCTATTATACATCCACTGTTGAATTAATCAATGCATTCAATTTCAAATAAAATTAATAAGATTGGCTTCATTAAAATCTATTGGACATGCTTGAAACGGGATCAAATTCAATTGAAAAGAAGTAACTGAGCTATAAAGTTTTATAGGCTACTTGAGACTAATCCACTTTTATTTTAATAGGGGTTATTTTCAGTGGTATCATTTGACACAACCTGACTCAACATTGATTCATTGATCTGTTGAATTGCCTTAGTACTATAAATTATATCATGAATCAATCACTTTTACCTCCTTACTTACTCTCTATCACTTACCTCCAATTATTTGCTATTTGAAGTAGAATAATTACTCAAGATTAAAAAAACATTGATTCATTAGAAAAATGCTCTATTATTCTAGAATATTTCCTTATTAACTGTTCTTCCAAGCATTAAAACATCGAATAGATATTTCCCTTGTAGATCCCTATGCTATGTTTCCTATGCACTTCAATTTAAATGCATAAAACAATTAATTTCAGTTTTTGACTCAGCCTGTTGTCATCTCCTAATCATGATTATTTCTCCTTGTGATTTGCTTCTCTCTTAATAAATAAAAATAATGAAACATTTTGTTTTCATATTCATAGATTCCAGCTTATGAGAGTCTCATACCTCCATCACCTCACATATTTTCCATTATTTGTTGTGGTTAGTCAAGTTTCTCGTCATTTTGTTCTCTATTGTTATTGTTATTTCTCTCAATAAATAAAAATAATGGAAAATTCTGTTTTGAAATTCATCAATTCCAGCTCATAAGTGTCTCATACTTCCATTATCTCTCATATTATCAACATTTTGATTTGGACAGTATAATATAAATTGGAAATGGGACAGTTTTGGGCATGAGAATGTGAATAAATGAATAAATAAATAAATAAATACTGTCCATTTTTTGTTGTTGTTAGTCTAGTCTCTCGTCAGTTTGTTTTTTAACGGTTCATATAACCATATTTGGAATTGGAACAGTTGGGCGTGTCTCGGCCAATGACAGCCGAGCTCAGCATTCATTGGTCAACCGCTAACGGCCAATCACAGGACTTCATTCTTACTATAATATTCTGCTGCTCAATGTTTAAGCTTGATAAAAGAGTAACAGTGTGAACTAGTGTCTCGAATTGTTTGAAAAATTAGTGGTTTTAACATTATCAAGTCGTATTCGTTCAATAAATTGAACAAAATATTTCATATATTTGGGTCCATTTAAGCACTCTTCATTCGAGTTGACTCGGAACAGAAGAGAGCAATTTATTTCATCCATAATAGTTGAAAATAAATTAAAAAGTCAAATCAGATTGATTCATTTTCAACGAACGAAAAAGTTGTCCTGTTTCTAAGAAGGCCTTCGACTTCACTTTACTGCAGAGCCTTTGATAGAATTGATGGTTTGAAAGAATGAAATGAAAGCACAGATATGTTGTCAAATTCTAAACAGGTCTATTTGGTACAGTACCATGGTTTCGTGACCACACAGGTCACAGATTGAAAGAATATTCCAAAAAAATAAGAAGATAATCAACGAAAGGAATATATAGTACAAATGCGATATCAAGTACAATAACGGTAACTGGAAATTGATAGGATTAAATTGGAAAATTCAATTAATCATCACTCCGACATTCAGTCAAGAAAGACTTAATTGGTAAATCTTGATGAATAAAGTCACGTGATTAGAGTTCACCAATCAATAACGACCTATTCAAGCAACATGACTGTTGACATGCATTTAAAAAGCGGCACAAAACTTAATTGTTCGTGAAAAATGTTGGAGTCTTTTTAGAAGATGAAAAATAGTCCTACTGATATTCTGACATCGTCTTTGTTATAGCCATCAATGGAGGGATGCTGAAACAATAGGTGCCAACCATTTGCATTTTGGAAAGGGGTAAAGGAGTAAAGGGTGGATTGGAGAAGAAGTGGAGGAGGCAGAAGGAGAATAAGCAGAAGAACAAGAACAACAAGAAGTACTTTCAGGAGAAAAACTACAAGATGAAGAAGAACATCAACAACAACAACAACAAGTATATTTAGGAGGAAAACTACAAGAAGAAGAAGAAAAAAAAGAACGAGAAGAAGAAGAAAAAAAGAATAACGAGAAGAAGAAGAAGAAGAAAAAGAAGAAGAAGAAGAAGACAAAGGAGAAGAAGAACAAGATGTGGGAAAAACGATAGGGAATGTGGAGAAAGACAAAAGTCATAGAGTCATGAAGGGGAAATCGGATGAAGGAAAAAAATAAAGGATAGTTTAATAGGACGAATAATAATGAAGGAATAATAATTGCAATCAAAACATAGTAAGAAAGGGGAGAAAGTATGTGGAAAAACTCAAATTGGGAGAAGAATCCAGGTGGAATAACAAAACATAAGAGGATCTGTTATGAAGAAGCTGAGACAATAAAATGGATGAAGCACAGATGGATGAGGAAGTGAGTGGAATATTGGAAGAAAGAGTAAGAAAATTTGTAGTTTTGATTGATAAATACATTCGACAGAAGATGTGAGAGTGATACTTATTCATTATCTATTCATTCATTATTGTATAAAACACTATAGTCATAATACAATTAAGACATTGAAGGAAAAACCAGGCTGAGCCTGTACTATTTCTCTCCAAAAATTTTGATAAAATGTTAATGTTGTCCAAAAGTTAAGGTTATGTAATCACACACTGCTTCGTCACATGAGTTATACCATAGAGAAACAATAGCGTAAGTAGATATCCCATGGTATAGGGTGTTTATGTCGCAACTTTTACTGTTATCTCAAGCCGATTACTGTCGATTATTGTCGATTCTTACTGTTTTGTTTGGGTAAGAGTGTATGAACGGCACAGTATGAGAGACTACTAACGTCATAAAGCTTCACGAGAAAGAACTACGTTGACTATCGGCTTGAGATATCAGTAAAATTTGTGACATAAACGCCCTATGTACCATGAGAAATCTATTTATGCTATTGTTTCTCTATGGTTATACATTGTAGGACTATAATGTCAAGATATTTATTATAATATTATTGGGAGCATTTTCACGGAAACCCATCCAGAAAACACAAGAATACAAAAATCACTACAAGTAAATATGATTAAGACGTGAATTGAATAAGGAGTGAATAGTGAAAGGATGGTAGACAATCTCCAAAGATGCGTACAGATATACGCGCCGCGAACATGAGCAATTCACTCTTAATCAGCTGACTATATCTGTATTTTTACAGAAACGGTAAGATACAGATATAAAAAGCTTGGCATCAGCTGATTAAAAGTGAATTGCTCATGTTCGCGGCGCGTATATCAGTACGCATCTCAAAAATGAAGCATCAATTTGAAGGTGATTCATATAAAACAAACCGGAACTGAATACCCTTTTGATGATGGGGCAGTAGGACAAGTTACATTGAGGTAGGATACATATAGAACTCCTGAGTAAGCTACAGATATACATTCACAAACATTACTCCACATACAAGTAGAATAAACCAGCCCATTGATATTTGTTCCCCCAACTACATACAACTCATTCAGTGCGATATGCTCTTTTATTGTACGCTGATGCTGTGACGAAAGCTTGTGTTGTTGAAATACAGCCTGGCTTTTCATGGGGCGAGTAGACCTGCTTTACACACAGACAAAAGAAGGAGAGGCCCATCAGCATGCACGGTACAGAGCCAGTTAATGAATTGAAAATGTTTCATTATTGTCTAGGCTTATTAGCAGATAGATGTACACGCTGACTATGAGACGTGCTCATTTTCATTCCACTCATTTCAACCGTCATAACAAACAACCAACGAGAGAAAATAGACAGAGAGAGAGAGAGAGAGAGAGAGAGAGAGAGAGAAGAGACAGTGAGGATGCTGGAGAATAGAGATTTTTCGTCTGGCTGCGTTGTTTGTTCCTTCCACGCGTTTTTGTTCTTTATTCAACTGGAGTAGATTGAACAAAGTTTGAACAAACATTTTGGGCGACATGTAAGCAATCTACATAATGGTGGTTTTTCTGAATGTGAGCACATCATCTGTCAGTCAGGAATAATTTCAACAGACACATTGTATAGAACACTTATTGACATGGGCGCTTATAAATTAATAAAACAAAATAAATCTTAGCACTCTTCGTTTTATATCAATTAGTAAACAGTTATTGAATTTTATTTTATTTTAGAACCTGAAGATGGTGTAAACCGGAACTAGTTGTTCAACTATTTTTAAGTTTTTTAAAGAATAAAGGGTGCTATAAGATTTATTTTGTTTTATTACATGTATAGTTATAACCATAGAGAAACAATAGCGTAAGTATATATCCCATGGTATAGGCGTTTTATGTCGCAACTTTTATTGTTATCTCAAGCCGATTACTGTCGATTATTGTCGATGTTACTGTTTTGACCGGGTAAGAGTGAATGAACGGCACAATATGAGAGACTACCAGAGTCATAAAGCTTCACGGGAAAGAACTACGTGGACTATCGGCTTGAGATAACAGTAAAAGTTGCGACATAAAGGCCCTATACCATGGGATATCTATTTATGCTATTGTTTCTCTATGATATAACCATACAGATGAAGAAAGTCTTCAGTTTTTTCTTGTACTGATAGTTTAATGAATTTGAATGAAAAGGAATAATAGGGTTGATGAACGTAATAGGGTATGGGGTTGGATGAGTAAAGCACATTTTATGAAGATTTTCAAGATTTTACTGGAAGAGATTGTAAATTCGCCAAAATACAGCAAATTATAATGGAATCATAATAATATATTATTATATCTTTGTAGAATCCTGTACTGAATTAGAATACAAAATCATATCCACTCTATGATTAAATGTGATAAATGTAATAACAAAATGATCTTATATTTATCAAAATTATATTGATACCTGTGAATAACGTACCATTCGATAACGTCATATTCATCCGAGTAGTACATGAGTAGCCTACCTATTGAGAGTGAGAAGTATACTCATTCTCCAGAAAACGGGAAATGATATATTCCTTTGATGCGTTTTAAAGCAATATGGAATAATTTTATTTTCTAAAAGATAAATTGCTGAAAGAACTTCAAGTGACCCTAGACGTGTTGAAAGTTGACCATTCATAGTCCAGTAAATGGTTAGTGCAAGGATAAGTTTGGATCACTGGTTACAAGATAAATTTCTTCTGTCGCAGACATTACTAAAGTCTAGCTAAGTAGTAGAATCTCCCCATCCAATAACGTAGGTCAGCAAACTCCCACCATCGAACATGAAACTTCGGAAAATTATAACTTTTGAAAACTTCAGAATGTTAGCTGGGAGATGAGAAGGAATTACAGTGGAGAACTTTCAAAACTCCGTCGAAAATCTACGAAAAAATCACCATCCACCAATCGTTTCCGTGACACGACTTTAAAGTGCATCCCATTGGCAGAAAACCCATATAATTTGGAAGCAAACTGGAAGAATATAAAAAGAAAGGGGGTTAGGTCCCCCAACTTCACCCCCCAACCCTCCGATCATCAGGAAAAGTCAGTCTGCAGTCAGTTCTTCTTCTTCATCATCAGAGTTGAGTCGTTTAGTCAGAAAGTGGACGAACGATCGTCAGCTTCTTTATAACGCACTGGGAGGTCCCTAATATGAATTTTGGCCGTCGGATCAGCGTAGATCTCTTATCATCATCATCAGCATCATCGTCATCATAATCGACAGATTGCGAGCAAGCGCGCGTGCGCAAGTGGGTTTGGTTTGGCCTGCAAATTGTGAAGAACACGAAAAGAAGAGGAAGAAGGAGAAAAAGAAGAAGGAGAGGAAGAGGAACTGGATGGCATCAGACGAAGTTTATAAGTTCACTGGATCAAGATGAACGAAGATATCGAGTTTTGAGTTTAATGAATAGCAACTAGTCAATATATCGGCTTTCAAAATATTGCCCTAGGCTGTCAGTGTTATCTGAAGAGTCATTTTTACCACGTAAGAACAGCAACTTCATCTTCTATCCTTCGTCCAAGACTCTGATGTTGACGTGGATTTTTTACTCCATCTATTATTATAGATCGTTGTGTGTTGTATTTTGTAGAATGTAGTTTCCAACATGAATGAAATGTTATGAATGTGGATGTAGTTTCCAGGATGTTTTTGATTCTACTATAACGAATTATATTGCAAGTTCTACAAAATATTCCAGTATGAAAGTAATCATAATTCTGTAGTTCTGTGTCTTTTACGGTATAAAACCGTAATTCTGTAGTTCTGTGGCTTGGTCCATGAAATACCAATGTCAATTGACGTCGACAATGGCCTTTGGTCATTAGTAGTTCATACACTAGGCCACAAAATAACTATTCAATTCAATTCGTTTATTTCCACTTGGCATACAATACATGTACCTATTTATATTTGATATTCAACAAAATAAGAATTGCATTTTTACAAAAACAGTACAAAGAACATATTGATTGAGTGGAATTCCCCCAGTAAGACTATGCGTCTGAGATTGGGGGACAGTTCCAGCAAGCAGTATTATTCAGTAGTTATATTTACTATAAATTACAATATGTGTGATTAAAATTACAAAAATAAGATTCAGATAACAGTAAGTGAATTATAAATGATAACATAATTATAGTGTTGGGTGTAGCTTGATATCTAGAGTGGGAGAGCAAGAGGACCCAAAAACCGGAGGTAATTTATTGTTTTATAAGCCTTTATTATGTTTTGAAACTAATGTTATGATTTAGCTTTGACAATGACATTGTTGGTTCTGAGACCAAGTCACAGCATTTACCGTATTTACCGTATTAATTTATATTAGTAATCCGATAAAATTATCCTCAGTCTTCACCCAAATTTCTCTGAATTTGAGAACTCATCTATTGTAGTGAGAACTCAATTAGCAAACTTCACTCCACTCATGTTTTTCAAGTAGAAACCAACTTTGTCACTTTGCTTCAACTCGACTATAGTGAGGTCCACGTATAATGGTAGTGAAGAAAGATAGCAGAACATCGTTGCAGAACCTCTGTCTTGTCAATATTCCTTCTATAGACGGTAGCTGGTACAGATTTATTGATGTAATCTCAACTGTTCATTCTCGTTTAAAATAATCAATTATATTTAATTCAGCAGGAATTATATTTTTCAATAATTTCATAATAAAGATGAAATAAATATTTTGTTGATTAATTATTATCAATTCTACATTGTTAAAAGACGATCTGGCAACAGAGCAAAGCGAGAAAGAGATACCGCTATCCGCTTTGTTGAAATATAGACAAGGATAGCAATACCTTTCCCAATTAAACACTTCCATTATAACGTGGACCTCACTATAGTTTGACATAACTATTTTTTCCTTTTGAAATCCATCATGGTATCCAGTATCCTAGACAGGAGCAATTTCATAGTTTTTTAAATACTGTGGTTAACTAAAATTTATTTACTTTACAATATGTTTAGCAGGAGCATAAATATTATTAAAACTCGGAGCCTAGACAACACATCTCTATTTTAACCACAATAATTTTAGTCGAACAATATAACGCTTCGAGCTACTTCTACTATTACAACTACCAAAAAAAAAACTACCAATCTGCAATTCTTTATTCTCTATTCTCTATTGATTGATATAATAAGTATACATCATATAAATGATAGGGAGAGGAAAAATAAGGTAACCTTGTGCTAATCCTCTCCCCAATTTAGATATGGTTACACATAGTCCGAAATAGGTTGTCTTGTAGCTTTTCACTTCGCAAAATGTTCAGACCACTAATATGTTCACAAAGTAAATTTTTAAATTTAGATGCTTCAAAACAAAAAATAGAACAGATATTTCACATTATTATCACTTGAATAGAGAAGATTCATATATTGAAGAAATAATTTTGAAAAAGAACCGAAAAAAACAAACTTAATTCTAGAAGCACAGCACAACATAATCAGATCCTATGACAACAGGTGGATTGGTTATAAAATATAAAATATTGTGGGTTATATATCACAGGAATTCACTGACTGTGTTGCTCGATATTAGAACTCTTCGAAAACTCAGAAGGAAATGATAATCATCAGCATGGAAGTTACTAGATAGTAGATATACTAGAAAGTCGCATACATTACTGACTCCATGAAGTATAAAATCAAATTTCTTGAGAGACCAAAAGTGAATAATAGGAGGAATCAATAATCTTCCAGAGGGAATTGAGTACCTACTTCAAATCAAAAACTGAAAATTAATCATAATTTTATTGAGTTGTTTCACACATGGATGTTTCTAAAGAACATCACGTTTTGTCCGATCTTACTCAATCCTTCATGTACTTGAGTGTTCACTGTAATCAATTGGAGAGATTATTCTCCCATACTTATTACATAGCTGGCTGGTTGCAGCTGAGTCTATTCAGGTTCAACCGGATCCTAAACCACGTGATTAATTTCCGTTATTTATTAAGTACACCATTCAATCATTTAATCGAAGTACAAAAACGGTCATGTAGAAAATAATAAGAATAAGAATATTCTATCGTGTTTTTCTTCCAACAGAAACCAACGATAATTCTACTTGAAGCTAGTATTAATGCTCATATTATTTTTCTATCATAAAACTTATATGGTTTAAGATTCCATCAACATAATAGACAGGAATACATCAATGTTGGGTATTTTATGGATTACTAAGCTTTGGTTGTTAGAAGAAGCAAGTTTATATTTTTGAAAAAATTACGAAAAGACTTATTTGAAGAAATGTTTTGAGTTTGTGTGGTAGATTTATTTTGTTTCTTCCCATTCACTCATCATTTAGATTTAGATCATTCCTTGTGATATTATGGAGAGGATTGTCTCCGTACTTTCTTGTAAGAATCCCTCTCCTTAGTAAGCTGCTTTTACATTTGTTTGGAGCCTCGTCAATTTAGATTAGACCAATACGTTTAAAAATACGTTTTATCAAAATTTGGGAATGGAATAGATTTGGGCCAAGCCTGTTGTTCCTTCCTAATCATATTTATATGATTTGTGATTCTGTCCACGAATAAATAAATAAATAAATAAAATCTTACGAGTTTGGATTCCTTCCCGAATGAATGTCATTGATAGATAGGTTCTAAGCTAAGCTCTCAAACTACTAAACTTGAAGGACCAATCAAATAGCTTTCAAGCCAAATTACTATTACTCGTTAATGGATATACTATTCTCATTTCAGGCTACTATTTTGAATGTGTAGGTTCTCACTGGTGAATAAACAGTGTGTGACCTGATCCATGATCATGATCCTATGATCCATACTATAAAACAAACAATTTCAGGAATGCACTTAATGCTCCAGAGAGAACTGGTAATCCTCAAGAAAATCCTGATGATGGTTACGGAACTCCAAAAGTAGAAGACATCAAGAAAATGTCATCTAATGATCAAGACTGTACTTTCACTAAACGATTGAAGAGCAGTCAAGAATCTGGAAGGAATAGAGGTTGTCAGTGGAAGAGATGTTTCAAGAAGTTGAAGACATAAATCCATTCAGACTAGAAATAACAAAAAATCCAAACGGTTTGAATATCTCACGCCAAAATTAACAATGAATATCTCCCACTGAAATCAAACAATCATACTTCATTCAAATCTTCTTCAGACTAGGAGGAATTTGCAGAGAAATGGAGGGAGATCAGCCAATTGCAGTGATGGATTGAGTCATAGGTGGAAGCGAAGTTGTCAATTTGTCGAATAGAGACAGTCGAGTCTGTGATTGCAGAGAGGAAACTTCCTAAGTTTAACATGAGCGCTTGAATACTCACTGGAAATTAGAGAACGATAGCCGGCAAACAACGGCAACATAGCAGCGTTGTCCCTGCCGCTATATGCCTTCTCTGCTGCGCATGTGCATCACAAGTCGGAAGTTAATTTCAACAAAGTATTAGATGTGGTTGATTGGATTACTTGTTGAATTTGTGAATGACTGATTGCTAATCAATGACGGATACATGTGCAATCCATTAATATCAGGAACTACATTCTTGTTTCCCCAATTTCAGAGCTGTAAGAATATTATTGGGGAACCTCCTATCCTAAGAACTCGTTACAAGTTTCTCATATGTTTAACAAAAAAATCTGGTGTGGCGCACTCACACTACTTTCCTTGACGTTATGAAATTTGACCACCTGACGCTAGCGTTCCCGCGCATCTCTAGTCTACTATTCAAAGATCTGAGCCAGCTGGTGAAAGGACATAACGCTGTAGACACATAAGGTCTGCTATCTCTTCTTAGTGGATGATTCAAGAATCAACAGTTGCCAACAGTTGCAATTGAATAATCACATTTTCTCGAATTCGAGCTTATTTTCAATTTTAGGTGAAAATGTACTGAACATTTATTGTAGAGATTTCATGCTCAATCTTTTACATTTGAATTTTTTGTTTTAATTGTATCTGGAGCTGATTTGGGAATCTAAAATCACACTTTGCATAGATGGGGTGGAGCTACTGTAATTTTTACAGATATGGGACTTGTGGCAGTGATATAGCTTATCAATGATTTTTTAGGTATAAATTTAATCAAAATCGTGGAGCCGTTGTCGAGAAAATCGCAAAAAACCGTGTTTTTGAGAACATTTTCTCTATTTCAGCCGCCATCTTGAATTGCATTTGATCGAAATTGTTCGTGTCGGATCCTCATAGTGTAAGGACCTCAAGTTTCGAATTTAAAGTCATTCCGTTAATTGGGAGATGAGAATATCGTGTACACAGACGCACATACACTCACAACACACACACACCACACACACACACACACACACACACACACACACACACACCACACCACACACCACCACACACACATACAGAACCAATACCCAAAAACCACTTTTTTGGACTCAGGGGACCTGAAACGTATCGAATTTAGAAATTGGGGTTTTTTTTTGGAAAGCTTTTTTTCCTTATCTATGGTTAATAGGGCAAGGAAAGTAAAAATTTTGTCATCTCTCAAGAGAACTGCCACTTATGATCATTGATTTCTGATTGAAGTCATACCTCATACCTTTCACCTGTTCATCAGTTATTCCGTAACGATTCATGCATATCTGAGTCAAGTACTCTATTTCAATTGAAGTTTCATTGCTGTGGTTTGGGGGTCTCAGCATAGCGGGCTGCGGTAGAGTACGAGTAGTCATC